>NC_068375.1:0-96995 GCF_023724105.1 Carassius gibelio | reverse complement strand
CCGCCGGTTCCTGACTCCTTATTTCCATGATCATGGAGTTTTAAGCGTTACATGGACTTTCTCGACATTCCCGTTTCCCAGGCTGGACTGTTTGGGAACGCCGTCAAAGACTGTGCCCACCAGTTCTCGACAGTACAGAAGCAGACCGAGGCCATCAAACACATCTTTCCCCGGCGTGAGGCACCAGCCACCACTTCGCCGTGGACCAAGCCTCAGCCTGCTCGTCACTGTGGGCGCCCTCATGCATCCTCCAGAGCTGCTCCACTCTGTGCTGAAACAACATCAAGGCCAGCGTGTCTAGCCTCTTGCAGAAGTATGGCGCACCCCCCCCCCCCCCCATGTCCCAGTCGGCCAATAAATCATCTGAAAAGTTGATGAAGCAGCCCTGACACGGGCAATCCAGAGATGTGGGAAGCTGCTCTTTCTCAGGAGATGGCGGCGACAGCACAGCACAACTCCTTCCCCTGGAGGAGGGCCAGCTATATATTTAAATATATTAAAGTGCAAAAAACACACACAAAACACTCAAATACATACAGAAGGTGGGGTACTAGTAGACTAATCACAGCTCTTGTTGTTCAAGTAGAATTGATGAACTTTAAGCTATGCTGTAGCCTGCATGTACTACGCAGCACCTATGGCATAGTTTCAATGCAGAATTATAAATCGGCCTTTATTCTATGTGCAATTAATATTGCTCCTTAAACATATAATAAAGTTAATTTAAAGTAAGATTCAGACGAGATCATTTGATGATTTAATGCAGATTCAAAAAAATCTGATCAAAAAAAAAAAAGGAAGGGAAGGGCTGATCTGGTATGATTTGTTGAGACTGAATAATAGCTATTTTAGTCTTTAGGGAGGTTTGTGAGGGTTTGCCCTTAAGAGAACTGTTGAGCTCTATAGTGTAGACCTGAAAAAGAAGGACAGGACAATCTGTGAGTAATTCTGTATGACAGAAAAAGGGGAAATATTATTACATTACAATCAAAGTCAAAGTCACCTTTATTTATACAGTGCTTTAAACAAAAAACTGTGTGTCAATAATGCAAAATGATAGTTAAAGGCAGTTCATCATTGAATTCTGTGACGTCATCTCTGTTCAGTTAAATAGTGTCTGTGCATTTATTTGCAATCAAGTCAACGATATCGCTGTAGATGAACTGACCCCAACTAAGCAAGCCAGAGGCGACAGCGGCAAAGAACCGAAACTCCATCGGTGACAGAATGGAGAAAAAAACCTTGGGAGAAAGCAGGCTCAGTTGGGGGGCCAGTTCTCCTCTGACCAGACGAAACCAGTAGTTCAATTCCAGGCTGCAGCAAAGTCAGATTGTGCAGAAGAATCATCTGTTTCCTGTGGTCTTGTCCTGGTGCTCCTCTGAGACAAGGTCTTTACAGGGGATCTGTTTTTGGGGCTTTATTTGTCCTGGTCTCCACTGTCTTTCAGGGCTGTAGAGGTCCTTTCTAGGTGCTGATCCACCATCTTGTCTGGATACGTACTGGATCCGGGTGACTGCAGTGACCCTCTGCTCTGGATACAGACTGGATCTGGTGGCTACGGTGACCTCGGAATAACAGAGAAAGACAAATATTAGCGTAGATGCCATTCTTCTAATGATGTAGCAAGTACATAGGGTGTTATGGGAAGTGTTTCCGGTTCTGGTTTACCTAATTAATGCTTCCTAAAAATCCTTTAACGGATTTGGATATTAAAAGCATATTAGTATGTTATGTGTAAGCCAGGTTAAAGAGATGGGTCTTTAATCTAGATTTAAACTGCAAGAGTGTGTCTTCCTCCCGAACAATGTTAGGTAGGTTAATCCAGTGTTTAGGCGCCAAATAGGAAAAGGATGTGCCGCCCGCAGATGATTTTGATATTCTAGGTATTATCAAATTGCCTGAGAACGAAAGTTTTGAGAACGTAGCGGACGTAGAGGAGTATAATGTAAAAGGAGCTCATTCAAATACTGAGGTGCTAAACCATTCAGGGCTTTATAAGTAATAAGCAATATTTTAAAATCTATACGATGTTTGATAGGGAGCCAGTGCAGCGTTGACAGGACCGGGCTAATATGGTCATACTTCCTGGTTCTAGTAAGAACTCTTGCTGCTGCATTTTGAAAAAGCTGTAGTTTGTTTAGTAAGCGTGCAGAACAACCAACCAATAAAGCATTACAATAATCTAACCTTGAGGTTATAAATGCATGGATTTCTGCATTTGACATTGAGAGCATAGGCCATAATTTAGATATATATTTAGATTTATTTTTGAGATGGAAAAATGCAGTTTTACAAATGCTAGAAACGTGGCTTTCTAAGGAAAGATTGCAATCAAATAGCACTCCTAGGTTCCTAACTGATGACGAAGAATTGACAGAGCAACCATCAAGTCTTAGACAGTGTTCTAGGTTATTACAAGTTATTACAAGTTTTTAGGTCCTATAATTAACAAAATACTATTTAATAATAAAAAAAAATACTATTTAATATTATCGCATTGGACTGAAATTTAGAGACTTTCTTCACAAAGGGTAGAACTACTTCTCAATTTTTTCATAATTTTCGTACTTTTCTGGGGGAGATTTTGCACCTGGTTACACTTTTGGTGTTCCTGGGCAAAAATGACCCGGCATTTTTATTATTTTGAAAAATTATTAATAAATAATACTTTATCTGAGTGAGGTGACTACTTTCAGATAAATGAGGCCTACAATTAATCAGATGCAAATATAAATACAAAACCAGTCCTGAATAGAAGAAAAAAAAAAAGTAAAAAATATGAACTCCAATATTTGGTGATAATATACCATAATGGGTGATTTATAAGTAATTTTTCTGAAGCCGGGCCATTTTTTACCAGGAACACCAAAAGTGTGACTTTGTGCCATTTTATAGAAAATAAAGGCCTTTCAAAACAAACTCTCTGACTAAACAATAAAAGGACACTAATGTGATATAAAAAGCTAAATTTTATTTAATATTGTGAAAATTTGTAAATAATGCTTTTTCCACTCAAGAAATTAGATAAACAAGGCATGTGATTAATTAGATGCAAATATAAATAAATAAAAATAGTTCTAAATTAAAGAAAAGTTGACTAAAAGGATGGAAAGGAATCAAATGCCCTGGAAAGGAATCAAATGCCCTGGAATACCACAAATGTTATAGAGTTTTGAACACAACGCAAGGGTTAAGTAAGGTGTTTATACACCTTTGGAAACAGTTATGTATATTATATTGAATTTCTGACAATAGATAATTGTAAATATTACACACTGCACCTTTAATTATATAAATTATTTGTAAATATTTTACTTTTTTTAGCTAAAAATACATAGTGATTTGTAAGTTTTAAATGCTGAAATACGTCTAAATTGTAAGATTTATCATCAATACAAATGCACAAAAATTTAAGTTTTGTGCTTGTAAATGTTACATATTAATACATACATATAAACAATTAGGCCAGGCTAGAAATGATCTTGTCAAAAACATTGTAATTTCCATTTGAGCTTAATTTTGGCAAAACAATGTTTATTAAACTTCCTTTTTCCACTGTATAAAGGTCAGGAAACCAAAAAGAGAAATGAAGAGAAAAAACATACTATTTCACAACAAAATTTCACAATAAACACCCTGAGAATGGCATCTTCTCTAGTGAGAGGGGCAGTTCTATGGTTTGCAGAGGAAAATGCCCTGCAATGCACTAAACTAAACTATTCAGAGGACCAAAAATCTATGTTTTTGCCTTTGAAATATGTTTTTAATATATGAAAATGTTCAGTGAAATTTAATAGCAATTGACTTTTGGTATTCATATGTTGAGCTTTACTTCAAAACTTTCTGAATTATCATGCAACAGTCTGCAAAACAGTATTGCAATCTTGCGTATAGTTTGTGTTTTGTGTGACCTTGATGATCTACTGATAAATGATTCAACTAAAAAACTTTTGTAACATGGTTGACAATACTGTAAGTTATGCAGTGTTGACAGAACTGGGCTAATATAATAATACTTCCTGGTTCTAGTAAGAACTCTAGCTGCTGCATTTTGGACTAGCTGGAGTTTGTTTATTAAGTGTGCAGAAAAAAAAAAAAACACCCAATAAAGCATTACAAGAATCTAACCTTGAGGTCATAAATGCATAAATTAATGTTTCCACATTTGACATTGAGAGCATAGGTCATAATCTAGATATATTTTTGAGATGGAAAATGCAGTTTTACAAATGCTTGAAAAGTGGAAAGACCGCTATCACCTAGGTTCATAACTGATGATGAAGAATTGATAGATCAGCCATCAAGCCTTAGACAGTGTTCTAGGTTATTACATGCAGAGTTATTAGGTCCTATAATTAACAGCTCTGGGTTTTTTTTTTTTTTTTTTAGAATTTAGCAGTAAGAAAGACTCCTAATCCAGGTTTTTATATTGATTGCACAATTCCATTAGTTTTTTTCAAATTGGTATGTTTCTCCAGGCCACAAATAAATATAGAGCTGAGTATCAACAGCATAATAGTGAAAGCTAACACCATGCTTCCTGATGATATCTCCCAAGGGTTACTTGTAACGCTTGAAAAGTAACTGCCTAGTACTGAGCCTTGAGGTACCCCATACTGCCCTTGTGATCGATATGATACCTCTTAGGTTAAGTCAATTTCAACCTTGATGTGATAATGTAGCTGACGGCTACATGGTTACAATTTTATCCAAAGTAAAACCATTCATAAAGCCATTACTGCTGTGATGTTGGGAAATGTGAACACCTATTGATGCTTCATTTTTCGTTAATTTAGCCAATGTATTGAATAAATACCTGGGGTTATGTTTGCTGTCTTCTAAAAGAAAAGGGAAAATAATCAGATCTAGGAGTTTTTAATGCTTTTCTGTAGGATAGGATATTTTCCCATCAAGAAGTACAAAATACCTCTAGTTTTGTTTTCCTCCAGATGCGCTCCATTTTCCATGCTGCTCTTTTGAGGGTGTGAGTGGGCACATTACACCACAGAATCACACTGTTTTCCTTGATCTTCCTTAACTTAAGGAGCAACCATATCTAAAATTATAGAAAAGAGAGAGTCCATAGTTCCCTATCTCTCGGTCACTAGGAGTTATAACGTGATGACATTACAGTATGCAGTATGCATTGCAGTACTCGACAGTACAGAAGCAGAACAAGGCCATCCAAAGGAGCCCTCCAGAGCTGCTCCGCCCTGTGCTGAAACATCAATGCCAATGCGTCGAGCCTAAAATTTTCTAAAATTTTAGACATAAAATGGAAGATTTGAAATAGGCCTAAAATTTGCCTGTTCACTAGGTTCTAGTTTTGGTTTCTTAATAAGAGGCTTAATATCCACCTGCTTAAATTATTTTGGAACGTGACCTAAAGATAACGATGAGTTAATAATATTGAGAAGCGGTTCTTCGGCTACAGGTAACAGCTCTTTCATTAATTTAGTGAGTATAGGATCTAATAAACATGTTGTTGGTTTAGATACAGTGATTTATTTAGCTCTTCCTGTCCTATAGTTGTAAAGCACTGCAGTTTATCTTTGGGTGCGATGGATGAAACTGAAGTGTTAGATGCTGTAGAATCTACATTCGCTATTGTATTTCTAATGTTATCCATTTTGTCAGTGAAGAAATTCATAAAGTCATTATTATTAAACTTTGATGGAATATTTGTATCAGGTGGCGTCTGGTTATTTGTAATTTAGCCACTGTGCTAAATAAAAACCTTGGATTGTTTTGGTTATTTTCAATGAGTTTGTGGATATGCTCGGCCCTGGCAGTATTTAGAAACTGTCTATAGCTGGACATACTGTTTTTCCACGCAATTCTAAAATTTTCCAAGTTAGTTTTTGTCCATTTGCATTCAAGACTACTAGTTTCGTTCTAGGGAGAGTGAGTATTACGGTTATACCATGGCACAGTACATTTTTCGCTAACCTTTTTCAATTTGATGGGGGCAACAGCTTTTAATGTATTAGAGAAAATGGTGCCCATGTTGCCAGTCATTTCGTCTAGCTCATGTGTATTTTGGGGTAAAAATAGCAGTTGAGATAAATCAGGAAGGTTATTTGCAAATCTGTCTTAGGTGGCTGGAAAAATAGTTCTGCCCAGACAGCAATGCAGAGCCATATAGTTAATGTCAGTGATACGCAACATGCACGACACGAGAAAATGGTCTGTATCATCATCGCTTTGAGGTACGATATCTATATCAGTAAGATCATTTCCATGTAATATATCTAGTGTATGATTAAAATGATGAGTGGGCCCGGTGACATTTTGCTTAACTCCAAAAGAGTTTATTAGGTCAGTAAATGCAAGTCCTAATTCACCATTTGTAGTATTAGAAAAGATTCCAATTATTAACAAAGAGCATTTCTGTTCTTTACACCATGACAATAACCATTAATTTAAAGCAACAAGTCTATTGAACCTTTCATGTCCTTGTTGATACGTGGGCAGTGGTCCTGACACGACCGTCGTGCTGCGAACTGTTTCGATCCTGAAGTCCCTCTACAGTGTCTCTGTATGCCGCAGCATGGTGTTGTTAAACCCGGCGTAAAGCACGACCGCTCTGGGGCATGTGCAAAGAGAAACACTGTAAGTCAAGCAGCTGGCTGGGGAACAGTGCAAGATGATTTGTAGTGCATGACCATGTAAACACACATTACTTTTGTGGGATTATGTACATACAGCAGTACAGGGGCGCTGCACAAGATCCCGGGCCCTATGCATAGGCAGTCCTAATAATAATAAATAATGTTCATTGATTAAAACATCCACTAAATTTAACTGCTTTAAAAAATGTATCGGACAAATATTTTTTTTTTTTTTTTTTTTTTTTTTTTTTGCATAAATTATTCAACCTCAGTCCTGATCAAAACTACCAAATGTTTAAAAGAAAAATCTAAGATTTTAACTCTTTAATTACCAAGTTCATAAATTATGTCACTGATTTGGGAAAAAAAACACACAATTACATATTTTCAATATAAAAAGTGATTGTGGACTGGATATTTTTATTTTTTTTTACCTTTTATCACAGTCTTTGGCAGGTCAACGATTAGTAACAAGATTGGCTTTGTTGCATTGTTAGTTTTTGTGCAGCATTAGATTTTTTTTTTTTTTTTTTCATCATTTGTTCCATTATAACGACATTTTTGATTGCAAAGCCATGACACCATATAATCATGCATTCTTGATTGTTTGTGGTTTTCCCTTTTGGGAAGAGGTAAAATTTGTTATTTTTACAGTTGATCACTAGGTGGGACCATTAACCCTTTAGATAGGCCTGTGCAAAAAAAAAGGCTTAGTTTCTGGCTTGTATATGGAGAATAACAGCAAATTATAGTGTTTGTGTGTGAGATTCTTGATTGTTTTCCCTGTTGGGAAAAGGTAAAAAAAAATATTTTTACAGTTGATCACTAGGTGGGACCACTAACCCTTTAGACAGGCCTGTGCAAAAAAAAAAAAAAGGCTTAGTTTCTGACTTGTATATGGAGTATAACAGCAAATTTTAATGAGAGAGAGAGAGAGAGAGAGAGAGAGAGACCTTTGTGCATTTACCTTGATGTATCTGAAAATATCCAAATATGCACCTCATGCTCTCAGAACTACATGGAGTAAACAAAAAAGAAGTGTTTATGCACCTGCTGCCTTTTGATGTTGAAAAGTAGAGTTGTTCCGATACCGATACGAGTATCGGAAATATCACAGATACCACAAAAAATTCTGGCATCGGCGAGTACATGAACCTATATGCCGATCCAATACCATTTTCAAGACCTAGTTAAGACCGCTAGCTTTGCCTAACCGCTGCACGTTTTTTTTTTTTTTTTTCGCTGCTCAGAATGCATTGCAAACACAGGAAGTTGTGCTGTGTTGCCACAAGCAACCCCTGTTTAGAGCAGCGAATAAGAAATGAAAACGAGTTAGCAGCACTGATCTATATAAGACTGGATCGCTCATCGCGTTCTAAACTGCCAACAGACAGTGAAGCAGCTCCTATATTATAGATCAGTGGTTAGCAGTATGTCCGCTGTTTAGCAGTATTTCAGACTGAACCAACCAGACAATAAAATGGCGAATAGGGATGCCACAAGTTCTGGCACTTCACTACCAAGTCGGTGCTGAAAATTGATATGAATCTGATACATTTTTAGAGCAGTTTAATTAAGTGGTTGTTTTCATCCCGAACATAACGAAAGGCTAATGAATTTGAACAATGCACAAGGGATATTTCAAGGGCCATTTCTTCCTTTGGGGCCCTGGTAATCAGTACTGGTTTTACCCCCAGTTCGACGCCCCTACAGCAGTGTGTGTGAAAAGTGTCCAGTGGGGGGTGGAAAAAGTGAGATAGTTCATGTTTCAGGAGGAAGGGGGTTTGTTTGGGGTTTCAGAGGAGAAAGTTTTTTTTTCTTTATTTATTAAAAATGTATTTATTTTGTGGTCCAGGGTAACAGTTAAAGATACATATATGGTGTTGTCAATAAATGACCTTTTCAACTTTTTTTTTTTTTTCTCTCCACAGAAGGAATAAGGCTCTGGAGTGATTGTTCCAATTTTAACTGCCAAATACGGTTTCTTTGAGAGCCAAATAACAAATTGAATGATGACTGCCTTGAGAGGAACATCAAAAGTAAATAAATAAAACGTCCATTTTTTTCTTTCTTGCAACAGATGGCAATGGTATATTTTCCATGTTCTGAAAAGTGGCCCATTGTGTGTATGAAATGAAGCAGCATGTGAGAAGTTGACTGGAAGACAAAATGAGCTACTTCGACTCATTTTATTTATTTTAAGAAATGTTCAGAGAAATAATATAATATTAATACTAATAAAACTAATAAAAAGACTATTTTTTTATTTTTTTATTTTTTATTTTTTTTATGAATTAGACAAGTGAATTACTGTGAAACTTAAAAGCATAATTCTAAAATCATTTTGTGGTCTCTTTTTTTCAGACTAACTCGAGATAGAATAAGTAATCTAGCATCTCAAAATGGCAACCAACAGTAAAAAATGGCCAATTAGGACTTCAACATTGCTTTTACTTTGAACATAAATGACAAAAAGTTGGATGAGAACTTAAAAAGGGACTTAAAAAATACTCCCTTTACACCCACGACTGCAAGCCTGTGCATGGATCCAACTCCATCATTAAGTTTGCAGACGACACCACGGTGATTGGCCTCATCAGTGACAACGATGAGACTGCCTACAGGGAAGAGATACAGCACCTGGCCACATGGTGCGCTGACAATAACCTGCTCCTTAACACCAATAAGACCAAGGAGCTCATTATGGACTTCAGGAAGAAGAAAGGAAGCACGCATGACCCCATCCACATTAACGGGATGGTTGTTGAACGTGTCTCCAGCTTCAAGTTCCTGGGAACCACCATCTCGGAGGAACTGTCCTGGGCCACAAACACCTCCAGCCTCGTCAAAAAGGCTCACCAGCGCCTTTTCTTCCTCAGGACACTGAAGAAGAACCAGTTGTCTTCAACCATCCTGGTGAACTTTTACCGGTGTGCGATCGAGAGCATCCTGACCAGTTGCATCACAGTCTGGTATGGGAACTGCTCAGTGGCTGACCGCAAGGCACTGCAGAGGGTGGTGAAAACTGCCCAGCGCATCACAGGGACACCGCTTCCTGCTCTTGAGGACATCCAGAAGAAACGCTGTCTACGTCGAGCTCGCAGCATTCTCAAGGACTCCTCTCACCCTGACCACGAACTGTTTAACCTCCTCCCCTCCGGAAGGCGTTTCAGGAGCCTCCGGACAAGGACCACAAGATTCAGGAACAGCTTTTTCCCTAAAGCTGTCTCCTTGCTGAACTCTGCCCTCTGACACACCTCAACTCCCCCCACACCACACATAGACTCCTCCCCCTCTTCAACACTCTGATTTATTTATTTACTCACAACAAGCAAAAAGTAACTTGTTATTACTTGCACTACTGCCTGTTCATCCAGGAACAATGTATAATCCATTTGCACATTGAAATATTTTTTTTCTATGCACTTTACTGTCCATTGCAATACTGTAAATTATGTTCATAGTTCTGCCTATAGTGTACATACACTTTTACATAGCCCATCTGTATAGTATGTTCATAGTACACCTATCTGTATATCGTGCTTATAGTATTTAATATCTGTAAATTATGTCCATAATACTTACCTGTATAGTTATTGTACATATTATAGACCTTTATTCTGTACTTACTGCTTATTGCACTTCTGGTTAGATGCTAACTGCATTTCGTTGCCTTGTACCTACATGTGCAGTGACAATAAAGTTGAATCTAATCTAATCTAATCTAAAAAGTGTTACAGTGGTATATATTACAGAGTATAATGGCATATTGTAATTAAATATATTCTCTAATCAATAATAATAATAATAAGACACTAGTCCCTAGACTGGATTTAATTAACCTTTTTTTCTTCTACATCTACAGTATATCAGTAATAGACAAAAAGGTCTGTACTTTGATTATTCATCGGCATACTCTAAAACAAGATTATAAGAAAGAGAGAACATTGAACAATTGACATCATCTCACAATGTAAATACTTAGCCTGTGGTTATTATCGAGACCAAAGAAGAAGTTTATTAAATTAACTTGAGAAAAAACCTTTTTATGCATGCAAATTTATATACTTCATATTTTGGGCTCTATTTGAACACTTTCACCATGCAATATTCTGCAACATATGATTGTAATCTTGAACTATAGGTTCGTTTGTGTTGTGTAACCTTGATGATCAACTGATAAATTATTCAGCTGAAGGCTTTCATAATACGGTTGATGTTTGTGTAAAAGTTGCATTTAAAAATTCAAACCTCTGCTTTGAAACAGACAAACACAGCAAATTCTCTGTTAGTGTCACTAAATGAATACATCAATTAAAATATTTACAAAAAATATGTTTAGATTTTCTTCATTTACATATGTTTTTGTCTGTATTTATTTGTATAAATATATATATATAAAACGTGGGTGTCGCAATACACTCTAAAAAATGCTGGGTTGTTTCAACCAAACTTTGGGTCAAATATGGACTAACCCCTTTTTTCGGTTAAAATTTTAATTACTAAATTTAACCCAACAGCTGGGTTAGTCCATATTTGCCCCAAAGTTTGGTTGAAACAACCCAGCATTTTTTAGAGTGTAGGCCATTTTTAGGGGGACAGACTGTGATGGCACAGAGGCAAGATGTGCGTTCATCGATAGATTGTTATAATATCTGAATCTGCCCAGTTCTGTCATAATTCCAGTTTACAAAATATCATGGGGTTGCAATAATCGATTCCTCATCTACTGTAGCCTAAGTTTTCTCTGCATCCATCCCTCATAACACCCCGTTTCCTTCAGCAAAAATTTAGCACATATGAAAGACTACACCATCCTGTGAATTTTACCCAGGAAGATAATGGTCCATAAAGGAAGCAGGTTTGTTCCCACAAGGATACATCAGAGACATGAATATAAAGAAAAACAACAATGATACTTTATTTATAAAAGTATAAAAAGCAATTCCACACACAGCTCCACTCAACTTAAAGTAACTTAAACTGCCAAGTATAATTCTCAAGAATGTGCAGTCTTTACAAAGAAAAATAAATGAACTGCATGCAAATGTGTGCTGTCTACGGAAGTACAGAGATACTTGTAATTGCACTGATGTATACCTGGTTAACTGGGAAGGATTGTGACACCAAACTGTCTTTGGACGGTTTTGGGACACCTATGGCTGGACCCTGACCTCTCAGTCACAGGAAAGTCTCAAAGAGGAGGTGTCTGTTTTATACACTAACAATCAATGGGCAAAAACAGTGACTGTGTCCAAGGAAGTGTATACCGCAGATGTAGAACTATTGATTATCTACCCGGCCTATTTATTTGCAAAGAGAATTTCAGTAACTATCTCATTGGTATACATTCACCCGAAGTCTGATGTTCAGAAGCCAACGGACATCAGTCAGGTGGTGCATCGGTATCAGTTGCATTCACTGGATGCTCCCCATTTTATTATGGGTGATTTTAACAAATGTTCTTTGTAGGGAGTTTTACATTTCTAGCAATAACTTTACATAAAAAACTTGATTTAGGTTATGGTTCAATACCAGATGCATATAGATCCTTTTCCAAACCCCCAATTAGTTGTGCAGACCATAATGCAGTTCCCTTTCAGTCGGTCACTCTCGACGCCACGTCGGTGACCGACGAATATGGGATGTCGCTTCAATAGACCAATCTACTTAGAGTGTAAACTAAACAAGCCAATGCACATTGGCATGCAATTATTGCATCCAGCTGCCGCTGATCACTGCTTGAGTATAAGAGGGCAGCAGGTGCAATGCATACCAGCTTTTCGCTTCGGAGCCGAGCATTAGTATCGCTCTGCTCAACTGTGTCTGCTGTGTTGCACTACCCCTGTCGTGTTGCAATCGGCCAATTCTCCTGTGCGCCTCAGCACTAAAAGAACATTTCTTAAAGAGCAAATTTCTCTAAAAGAGCTTCACGGGTGCGTCTTTGTAAAGACAATGGATCGTCCTTAAAAGGATGCCATTTCACCCGTGCATTTCTGCGAGCAACCCACAGAACGTGCTGGGCCCTCTTCAAGGAGCGTACCAGCGGTATCCAGTGGGACTCCCCCACTGGGACCAGATGTCGATCTCAGCATCGGAGGGAGAGCGGTCGGATCAAGGTTCAGCTGCGCTACCGTCCTCTGGGATGGTGACAAAGCCTGAGTCGGATCCCGAAGTGGCAGCTATGCTTTCCCGGGCCGCCGAGAGGGTAGGGCTCGAGTGGAATTCCCCACCGCGTCCCGAGCCCTCACGGTTGGATGATTGGTTTCTCGGGGTGGCGCGCGCTGGTTCTCAGCGCCCCACCCCAGTGCCTTTCTTTCCTGAAGTGCATGACGAGCTCACCAAGTCATGGATGGCACCTTTTACTGCCAGAAACCAGCCAGTGGGCTCCTCCTCCCTCACCACCCTCGAGGGCGGTGCAGCGAAGGGGTATTCAGGAATCCCGTCGGTGGAGCGGGGGGTAGCAATGCAATTGTGTCCTAAGTCCGCCGCCTCCTGGCGTGGAGACCAGGTGCTCCCTTCCCGAACCATCAGCCTCGGCTATGCGATTCAGATAGCCCGGCTTCCCCCCAAGCTCTGCGGTGTCTGCTACACTACAGTGAAAGCGTCCGATGCCCCTGTCTTGAGGAAAGAGATCGCAGTCCTACTGGCGAAGGCCGCGATAGAGCCGGTCCCTCCAGCCAATATGAGGACGAGGCTTTACAGCCAGTACCTCATTGTACCCAAGAAAAGCGGTGGGTTACGATTGGATCTGCGAGTTTTGAATCGGGGCCTCCATCGGCTACAGTTCAAAATGTTGACACAGAAACGCATTTTCAGGTGCATCCGTCCCCAAGATTGGTTTGCAGCAATCGACCTGAAGGACGTGTACTTTCATGTGTCCAAACTTCCGCGCCACAGACCTTTTCTGCGGTTTGCGTTCGAAGGACTAGCATATCAGTACAAGGTCCTGCCCTTCCGGCTGTCCCAGTCTCCCTGTGTCTTCACGGAAGTCACGGAGGCAGCTCTCATTCCTCTCAGAGAGCAGAGTGTTCACAATCTCAACTACTTAGACAAGCCTGTGCTGGTCCGATTGGACAACACTGCAACTGTTGCGTACATGAACCGCCAAGGTGGTCTGCTCTCTCGTCACATCTTGCAACTCGCCCGCCACCTCCTCCTTTGGAGTCAGAAGGTTCTGAGGTCACTTCGTGCGGTTCACATTCCAGGCCTGCTCAGTCGTACAGCCGACGAGCTGTCTTGAGCAATACTCCCGGGAGAATGGGGACTCCATCCCCTGACGGTCCAGCTGATTTGGAGGCAGTTCAGAGCTGCTCAGGTAGACCTGTTTGCTGCTCCAGAGACCTCTCACTGCCAGGTTTTCTACTCCCTGACCGAGGGAACTCTCGGCACGGATGCACTGGCACACAGCTGGCTGCGGGACCTACGCAAGTATGCGTTTCCCCCAGTGAGCCTTCTCGCACAGACATTGCGCAAAGTCCGGAAGGACGATGAGCAAGTCTTGCTAGTAGCACCATATTGGCTTACTCGGACCTGGTTCCCCGAAAAAGTGCTCCTCTCGACAGCCCTTCCTTGGCCGGTTCCTCTGAGGAGGGATTTACTGACTCAGAGACGGGGCACCATTTGGCACCCATGTCCAGACCTTTGGAAACTCCATGTTTTGGTCCCTGGATGGGACGCAGAGGTTCTAGGTGACCTACCCCAAGAGGTAGTTAACACCATCACTTCGGCAAGAGCACCGTCTACGAGACACGCCTATGCCTTGAAGTGGAACCTGTTCGTTGAGTGGTGTTCTTCTCGCCGAGAAGACCCCCGAAGATGTCTGATTGCGGTCGTGCTATCCTTTCTGCAGCAAGGGTTGGAGCGAAGGCTGTCTCCCTCCACCCTCAAAGTCCAGGTTGCCGCTATTGCTGCGTACCATGACCCCGTGAATGGGAAATCTTTGGGTAAGCATGACCTCATCATCAGGTTCCTTAGAGGGGCCAGGAAGTTAAATCCATCCCGGCCCCCCTGTATACCCTCTTGGGACCTGTCTCTAGTGCTTAAATCACTACAGCAGGGCCCATTCGAGCCTTTGCATTCAGTTGAGCTAAAGTTTCTTTCATTGAGAACTCTGCTCCTGCTTGCACTGGCCTCCATCAAGAGGGTAGGGGACCTGCATGCATTTTTGGTCGATGATTCGTGCTTAGAGTTTGGGCCGGCTGACTCCCAGGTAATCCTGAGGCCCCGGCCTGGCTACGTGCCCAAGGTTCCCACTACACCCTTCAAAGACCAAGTGGTGAACCTGCAAGCGCTGCCCCTGGAGGAGGCAGACCCAGCCCTGGCTTTGCTTTGTCCCGTCCGAGCATTAAGGTGCTACGTGGACCGGACGCAAAGCTTCAGGACCTCAGACCAGCTCTTTGTCTGTTACGGTGGCCAGGAGGTTAAATCCATCCCGGCCCCCCTGTATACCCTCTTGGGACCTGTCTCTAGTGCTTAAATCACTACAGCAGGGCCCATTCGAGCCTTTGTTGAGCTAAAGTTTCTTTCATTGAGAACTCTGCTCCTGCTTGCACTGGCCTCCATCAAGAGGGTAGGGGACCTGCATGCATTTTTGGTCGACGATTCGTGCCTAGAGTTCGGGCCGGCTGACTCCCAGGTAATCCTGAGGCCCCAGCCTGGCTACGTGCCCAATGTTCCCACTACACCCTTCAAAGACCAAGTGGTGAACCTGCAAGCGCTGCCCCTGGAGGAGGCAGACCCAGCCCTGGCTTTGCTTTGTCCCGTCCGAGCATTAAGGTGCTACGTGGACCGGACGCAAAGCTTCAGGACCTCAGACCAGCTCTTTGTCTGTTACGGTGGCCGGCAGAAGGGGAATGCCGTCTCTAAGCAGAGGATGGCCCACTGGATTGTGGATGCCATAACCCTGGCTTATCAGGCTCAGGATGTGCCCTGCCCGTTCAGGTTGCGAGCTCACTCAACTAGAAGTGTTGCATCCTCCTGGCCGCTAGCTCATGGCGCCTCACTGACAGGTATTTGCAGAGCTGCGGGCTGGGCGACCCCTAACACGTTTGCTAGGTTCTATAGCCTTCGTGTAGAGCCGGTATCCTCCTGTGTTCTCACCTCAAATGGGTAGTGGCACTGAGAGGCACCGGTTAGTGTGGGCTTGCTAAAACTGCTCCAGAGTGTCCGTACTGTAGACCCTGTTGAGATCCTCCATCACCCTAGGCAGCTGGACGCGGCGGAACGTCCGGCGCCAGGCCTTCATGATGAATCCGTGAGAACCATGGAAGGCTGGGTTCCATATTGAGACCTAAGCGTTACTCGTATGTGTATAGTCCACGGTATAGCCTTAGAGCTGTGTTTCCCCGGCAGACTTCTGCCTTCCCAAGAGGGTTTTAATCACCTCAAATTTCTCCGTATACTCCTAAGCGGATGCTATATGTGTATTTGCCTCCGAGACCTCCTTCGGGAAGGATGGGGCTTCTGCAGCGTCCCGGCTCCAAGCGGACCGGGTACGTTTTCCCAGTATTATCCAATCTCACCCAGTGAGGTAGTGCTTTGACAATGGTGAGTGGAGCTACTCGTTCTGAGCCCCGGCCTACACCTAATAGGGACGCAGGCGGCTCGCACAGGGCACTGGAAGGGGCAGCACCCATGGCGCTTTGATAGGGATCCCATATTCGTCGGTCACCGACGTGGTGTCGAGAGTGACCGACTGAAAGGGAACGTCTCGGTTACGTATGGTAACCCTCGTTCCCTGAAGGAGGGAACGGAGACGCCACGTCCCGTCGCCATGGTTGCTCTACCGCCGCTGAGCTGCCGGGTTCCCGGCTCGGCTCCTCAGCGAAAAACTTGTATTCATTGCACCTGCTGCCCTCTTATACTCAAGCAGTGATCAGCGGCAGCTGGATGCAATAATTGCATGCCAATGTGCATTGGCTCATTTAGTTTACACTCGAAGTAGATTGGTCTATTGAAGCGATATCCCATATTCGTCGGTCACCGACGTGGTGTCTCCGTTCCTTCCTTCAGGGAACGAGGGTTACCATACGTAACCGAGACGTTTCTTTGCAACCATGCTATAAACCATGCTGCAGAGAATTAGACCTGTTACTACATAGATCATTTCAAAGATGGACTTATGATAACCTCTTACAATTACAAAACTGCTTTGATCGCAGTGAATGGGACATTTTTAAAAATTGTGTAGACAACGATGAGTAAGCTGATGTTGGGAGTTCATATTCACAGTCTGTGATACCTAGGAAAATGTATTCAAATAATAAGCCCTGGGTGACAAAAGAGAGGGGGTTCAGCGAAAAATCGGCAGCTGTCAGCAGGAAGTGGCTGTCACTGGCAGCAGGAAGTGGCTGCCAATAAAACCGGATGGCAGCTGTCGCTAATACCCGGAAATTGGAGGAGGCTGCCGGCGGCAACAAGACAAATAAATAATTATATACACTTATGATTATGTTTAATACTTTTTAAAATAAGTATAAATGTCAGTATTGTATATTATTTGATTTAAAATATTGATCAAATATAAACAAGAAATAAGATCATTTTGCTAAACGTTAATTTCCAGCTGAATGTTTATGCATGCATGTATCATTGTTTGTGTGAAATAAAACAATTTATATTTGTTTATATACGAGAGTGGCACTTACTGGGTGTATGTTGTATATTTATTATAGGCTATATACACAAATGACTGAAAAGAGAGAAGTCTCAGAGACCTTTATTTAAAATCATAATTTGCAGTTATATTTGTAGTATTTCAAGAAACAACTATATATATAGTATAAAGTAGCTGTTAAATTTGTAACTGGGTTAGTAAGTTGTCAAAGTCAGTGCTTTACAATGTAAACAGTATAAAATATATCCAGTAAGCAAGCAGACTAAAATATCAATCAGAATCACTAACAACAATCCGGAGGTATTTTCAAGACTCTTAGATCAGAACTGATGAGGTATACAGAGTTACTTCTCCAGCATCTTGCACCAATCACTGTAAAACCCAGAGTGGATGTGCATCTCACCTCATTTTCCTCTTGCAACATGGTCAAGTCAAGCATAATTTATTTATATAGTGGTTTTAATAATACAGATCAAAGCAAAGCAACTTTACAGTATTAAATAGGAAAATAGTGTGTCAGTCAATAATGCAGAAGGACATTAGTAAGCTCAGTTTGTAGTCAGTTTAAAAGACAGTTTATCATTCAATTCAGTGATGTCATCCTTCAACTCGGTTCAGTTTAAATAGTATCTGTGGAATCGTTTGCATTCATGTCAATGATATCACTGTAAATTAAGTGACCACAACAAAGCAAGCCAGAGGCGACAAGGAACCAAAACTCCACCAGTGACAAAATGGAGAAAAAACAAGGTCTTTACAGGGGATCTGTATCTGGGGCTCTAGTTGTCCTGGTCTCCGCTGTCTTTCAGGGCAGTAGAGGTCCTTTCTAGGTGCGATCCACCATCTGGTCTGGATACGTACTCGATCCGGGTGACTGCAGTGACCTTCGAATAAGAAAGAAACAGATTAATATAATTGAAGATGTTAATATCTATACGATGTTTGATAGGGAGCCAGTACAGGGTTTACAGAACTGGGCTAATCCGGTCATACTTCTTGATTCTAGGGAGAACTCTAGCTGCTGCATTTTATTATTCATAAGAAAATGGTGACTTTAATACCTAAATTGCTTTATTAACAGTAGACATGCATGCACAGCCATATTAATGATTATTCCCATTGCATCTTGTCATGTACAGAGCAGTGATTACATTTTCATGCATAATTTGCACACCTGGTAAGCAGTTGTTGTAAACCTCGTCGCAGTGTCTGCAGGGTGTACATTTTGTTGAATTCCTGACATGGCTCAGACTTGTTCTCCATTTTGTTCCACCTGTATATTGAGATGAGGAGCATGAAAACAGCATTATTACAAAGATAAACATTCAGACATGGCAACTGAGAAATGTAATGTTATGGCACCTTTTTAAACCTCTAATCAAATATGTAAAAGAAGATACTCCGTCAAGCCAGCTGGATTGTGCCCTCTTTCGAAAGGAGTCTGTATACAGTACAGCAGACTTCTGAATTTGGAACAAACCAAAGACAGACTTAGTAATGTAGCATCACCCCTCCTCCAGGATCACGTAAAGAAGAATTTCCAACAGGACAGCATCTGGCAACTATTGGGTATTACAAAAAAAAAAAAAAAAAAAAAAAAAGGTGTCAGTGCCATGGTTTTGTCTCAAGATGCACATCGACATCAGTAATGTTTTTTTTTTTTTTTTCTAAATGCATGTTTACAAAAGCTACTTCAATGTTCTAAATTTAACTACAGCCTAATCCTGGCTTAATCCAAGCCCTGTCTGTGAAACTAGACCTAAAAGTTATAAGGAATTATGAACCGGTCCATTATATTTTGTATAGATAATAAAAAATAAAATAAAAAAATGGTTTTGCATTCACATGCTTACAACTTCAACTGGTACACAGAACAGTTCTGCACATGCATAGTATTAGAGAAAACACACCTCAATAGTGCTTTTAAGAACTCTTAAGTTAATGTATATCACACAATCTCCTGAAAGACTTAACATGCAAAAATATATGGTTAGTGTTGCACATTTATCTTCTATCATTCCAGTCAAACAACATTCTTTTATATTATTCAATAGACTGTTAACACGCTAACAAACGTTAATATTTAATGGTACGTCAAACGTAATTTGAAGTTAATGGTAGGCCCCTAACAAGGTACACAAACAACGTTGCTACCACTAATTAGATTTCATTGAACAATTAAACCAAAGTAGGCACCAAGTCTTATCTGAACCCCTGCTGTGACAAAATCATTGAAACATGTTTTAAATAAGAAACTTTTTTTTTTTTTCCTTTCTTTCTTTTTTTTTTAAGTACAGATCTGGAAAAGTGTCAGGTTACTAAGGAAGTAAAACGAGAAATTAGGAGGGCAAAAAATGGAATCCAAGGCAACAGTGGAGGAGAAGTTTTATTAAGGGAAATATTCAGTCAGCATGGAAAGGAATAAAGAAAATGGCTGGTTGGAATTACTCAAACTTAGTCTTTGATAGAAAAGGGAGAGATAGCAAATTCATTTTTGATACACATGATTTTAATGAAACATATGGATTTTTATTCTAGTTTAAAAACAGAGGAATATTTGCAGATTGATAAAGCCTCTGTTTTTTTGTTTGTTTGTTTGTTTTTTGATAAAGCCTCTGGATTTGAGATTTTTGGACCAGAAGATCTCAGATAGTACAAGTAAATGGAGAACATTCCCAGGAATATTATTCTGTACCTGTATGGAGTACATACAGGAACTGTGCTCCCTTACGAGAAAAAAAATTAAAAATAAAGTTTATTCAAGTGTGCTGTTAGTATACTTTTAAACTAAAAATAGGAATGCTTTTAGTTTACTTTTAATGTACTTCTCAGAAATGGGCTTTATGTACTCCTCATACATATACTTAAATCTACATTTGAGTAAACTTGACTTGTACTAACAAAAATTCTAAATATATGTATATTCCTAGAATCCGTGTTTACATTATTAAACTATAGAAGGTGCTAGTACACATCTGCACAGAATTTCCAAAAAACACAAGTGAAGAAGAAAACAGAAACTCAACTTACTAATACTGTACATGTAACATGATCATCTGACATGAAACAGCATCAAAACTGTAATGTTTAAAGTTTAAATAAAATGTCAACAGATGAAGAGGAAATAATTACAGTCAAACTTTGGGGTGTTGATTGACTCCATCTACGTTTTGATTATCATTCTGAATCCAATTCATGGTATTTTTTCAACTTTGTTCAAAATGTTATTTCTTTATTTTTTTATGAAACATTAAAATGTTTAAAAAAATAATGTATGAAACTAGAATAAAATGTTCCTTTGGGGCCCTGGTAATCAGTACTGGTTCAACTTTTTTCTCTCTCTCTCTCCACAGAAGGAATAAGGCTCTGGAGTGATTGTTCCAATTTTAACTGCCAAATACGGTTTCTTTGAGAGCCAAATAAAATTAACAATAACAATTTTTTCTTTCTTGCAACAGATGGCAATGGTATAATTTTCCATGTTCTGAAAAGAGGCCCATTGTGTGTGTGAAATGAAGCAGCATGTGAGAAGTTGTCAGGAAGAAAAATTGAGCTACTTCGACTCATTTTATTTATTTTAAGAAATGTTCAGAGGAATAATATAATATTAATACTAATAAAAAGACTAATAAAATATTTTTTTTTTCTATGAATTAGACAAGTGAATTACTGTGAAACCTAAAAGCATAATTCTAAAATCATTTTATGGTCTCTTTTTTCACACTAACTCGAGATAGAATAAGTAATCTAGCATCTCAAAATGGCAACCAACAGTAAAAAATGGCCAATTAGGACTTCAACATTGCTTTAACTTTGAACATAAATGACAAAATGTTGGATGAGAACTTAAAAAGTCTTACAGTGGTATATATTACAGAGTATAATGGCATATTGTAATGAAATATATTCTCTAATCAATAACAATAATAATAATAATAATAATAATAATAATAATAATTATTATTATTATTATTATTATTATTATTATTATTATTATTATTATAAGACACTAGTCCCTAGACTGGATTTAATTAACCTTTTTTTCTTCTACATCTACAGTATATCAGTAATAGACAAAAAGGTCTACTTTGATTATTCATCAGCATACTCTAAAACAAGATTATAAGAAAGAGAGAACATTGAACAATTGACACCATCTCACAATTTAACTACTTAGCCTGTGGTTATTATGGAGACCAAAGAAGAAGTTTATTAAATTAACTTGAGAAAAAAACTTCTTATGCATGCAAATTTATATACTTCATATTTTGGGCTCTATTTGAACACTTTCATCATGCAATATTCTGCAACATATGATTGTAATCTTGAACTATAGGTTCGTTTGTGTTGTGTAACCTTGATGATCAACTGATAAATTATTCAGCTGAAGGCTTTCATAATACGGTTGATGTTTGTGTAAAAATTACATTTACAAATTTGAAACCTCTGCTTTGAAACAGACAAACACAGCAAATTCTCTGTTAGTGTCACTAAATGAATACATAAATTAAAATATTTACAAAAATTATATTTAGATTTTCTTCATTTACATATGTTTTTGTCTGTATTTATTTTTATTTATATATAAAAAAAAATTATATATATATATACAGTGGGGCTCGAAAGTTTGGGCACCCCTTGCAGAATCTGTGAAAATATGAGTAATTTTCAAAAAATAAGAGAGATCATACTAAATGCATGTTATTTTTTATTTAGTACTGTCCTGAGTAAGATATTGTACATAAAAGATATTAACATTTAGTCCACAAGACAAAATATTTGCTGAAATTATTAAAATAACCCCACTCAAAAGTTTGGGAACCCTTAATACTGTGTGCTGTTACCTGATGATCCTGGGCTGTCTTTCTGTTTTGTGATGGTTGTGCATGAGTCCCTTGTTTGTTCTGAACAGTTAAACTGAGCAGCGTTCTTCAGAAAAATCTTTAAGGTCCTGCAGATTCTTCAGTTTTCCAGCATCTTTGCATATTTGAACCCTTTCCAGCAGTGACTTTATGATTTTGAGATACATCTTTTCAGACTGAGGATATTTGAGGGACTCAAACACAACTATTTAAAAAGATTCAAACATTCACTGATGCTCCAGAAGGAAACAAGATGCATTAAGAGCTGGGGGTGAAAACTTTTGAACACGATGAAGATGGCCAAATTTTTCTTATTTTGTTGAAATATAATTGTTTTCCATTTAGTTCTGCCCTTCGTAAGCAACAGAAGATACTTGTATGTTTCCCGGTACACAAATTAAGTACAATTTACCTTGATCTTCAAATTCCAAAAGTTTTCACCCCCCAGCTCTTAATGCATCTTGTTTCCTTCTGGAGCATCAGTGAATGTTTGAATCTTTTTAAATAGTTGTGTTTGAGTCCCTCAAATGTCCTCAGTCTGAAAAGATGTATCTCAAAATCATACAGTCACTGCTGGAAAGGGTTCAAATATGCAAAGATGCTGGAAAACTGAAGAATCTGCAGGACCTTAAAGATTTTTCTGAAGTACACATCTGCACAGAATTTCCAAAAAACACAAGTGAAGAAGAAAACAGAAACTCAGCTTACTAATACTGTACATGTAACACGATCATCCGACATGAAACAGCATCAAAACTGTAATGTTTAAAGTTTAAATAAAATGTCAACAGATGAAGAGGTAATAATTACAGTCAAACTTTGGGGTGTTGATTGAATCCATCTACGTTTTGATTATCATTCTGAATCCAATTCATGGTCTTTTTTCAACTTTGTTCAAAATTGTATTTCTTTATTTTTTTATGAAACATTAAAATGTTAAAAAAAATCATGCATGAAACTAGATTAAAATGTTTTTGTTTACAGGCAGATACCATGTAATTTCTTTGGATGTTCAGATATTCATACAACAAAATATATACTCATTAAAACCTGATTTTGGACATAGTAGTATAATTAATGTATGATGTATTCTATACTTCAAAGTTCTATACTTCAAAGTGTACAAAGTATTTAATTTGTAAACTATCAGTAAACCTATAAGTTCACTTTTAGTGTAATTGCAGTACAAACTAGTAAAGACAGGGGTAAACTAGTTGTGTACTCAAAGTCTGCTATTGTTATACTTCAAAATTATACTTTTATATACTAGAAAGTGGGCCAATTTAGTCAAGCAGTGTTGAAACCGTACACTTACAAATATACTACTAGAACAATGGCATTTGTATAATTGCAACAAAGTATACTTAAAGTTTATACTAAGTATACTTAAGTAAAGTTCAAGTATAAGTAAAGTTTAAGTGTACTACTTTTTCGTATCTGCTGCCCCAAGACTGTATTCTTTCACCTCTATTTATTTTATATACAATAGGTGCAAGGCCATTTTTAGACATCTATTATTAAATATGCCGATAATACAGTGGTGCTAAGTCTATTTAAATAGGGTGACACAGAGCATGGGTCCTTTTTTATTATTTTTTGGATTGGTGTGAGTTTACATCTACAAATTAATGCCTCCAAAACTAAAGATAAGACAGAATTTTATACTTCCGTTGATACTCCATCTAAAGTAGTTACTGCGGGCAAAGAAGTTGAGAAGGTTAGTTCATACAAATATTTAGGTACAGTTATTGACGATAAGCTTAGTTGGGTTGAAAACACAAATCTTGTATCAAAAGCACAAAACGGTTATATTTATTGAGGAAGCTTAAGTCCTTTGATGTGGATAAATCTATATTGATATTGTTTTATAGATCTTTTATTGAAACCGTTATAACTTCTGCTATGATCTGTTGGTTTTATAGATTAAATGTTAGAAGTAGATCCTAGCTGCAGAGCATTGTTAATTTAGAGTCAAAGATTACAGGCCCTGTACAGCTGGGGTTGCCTGCTCTGTGCGAGAGGAATGTTCTCAGGAAGTCTGACTATCTTGGCTGATTCATCCCACACTTTGTATTTAGAATTCAAACTGCTGCCCTCAGGCAGGCGATGTAGTGTGCCCAAGTGGAGGACTGTTGAAGCTTCTAGGTCTTTTGGTTCAAATGCAGTCTTGAGCGTAAATGCTTATCCGAAACAAAGATTAAAGGTGTACCATGATTTTTAAATAGTATATGAACTGTGTACTGTAAATGCTTGAGGTTATTTTTGGTTGGTTGTTTTGCTGTTTATTTTTTATACATTTGTATGTTTGTGAGGTCTGATACTGCATAAATTACCCTGTAAAGGGACAAATGAAGATATTACTACTACTAAATAGTTCTGTGATAATTCACCCAGATGCAGAAACACAGTGATCAGCCAAAGTTTGCCCTGTAGGGCTCAAAGATCCATAACGCTGGGAAAGCCAGGGTCCAAGCAACAGCAACATTGCAGCAACAGCAACAGCCACCAGTCAACATGCTCCCCAAATTTAGGAAACATTCCTCATACACACGTACATATAGTAAAGAGGCCTGTATGAGCATTCATCACATGTCCATCGCCAATTTTTCTAGGAGACTACATGAGGGAGAAACCCCATTGCAGTTTTCTCCGGCACTCATGTGTCTGCTAGAGAGGGTTAAACGGCAGTCACCCAGTGGTTTTCAAAATGCTGACTCTTATTGCAACATAATTTTGTTGTACGTGTGTGATAGCAGCCTTCATTGAGAATTAAAACTCATTCGTCATCAGCCAAATTCCAACCTGCTGGATGTGCGAGTTGACCCTATGTGATGGGTACAAGAGCAGACCCCAGGGGGGGAGCAAGGGGCCATAGAGTTATTACTGCAGGTCGTAGCAATATAACAGTTTTTTTATGATAAAAATAACACATGGCTAGTGAAACCTTACGTTCCAAAAGCGAAAACTCAACCCAGATCTGCACAACTATAAGCACATTCTCAGCCTCACTTTTTTTTTTTTGCAAAACACTACACACATTGTTTTGCAAAACACTAAACACTTCTCTACATTAGACACGGAAATCTAACAATGTCACTTCTTTGCCATTTCAAGATACTACTTTCCAAAATACTACACATATGAATAATCACATCCATCAGGTTTGAATACACATAGGTGCTTAAGAGTAAACGCAACAATTAAGGTTTAATCACTATAAAAATTTAACAGGTGAATTTTTGTCTTCAACAAAAATGAAATCAGGGTTTGTTTCATATTGAACCATTACATATCAATATATTTATAGTTCTTATGAACAAGACATGTAGTGGATTTATATTAAATTATGTCCAGCATTTAAACATAGCTCGAACGTGTTATACAGCATTCCAAACACCATTAAAGTAAACTGACCATTTGTGTCTTTGGACAGAACCTACAAGTGAACTTGGAGTGTCTTTTCAGTGAAGTTTGTTTGTCTGAAAGACTGAGGAACTCCAGGTTTTTAACAGGTGCTCCAAATCAGTGAAAATGAAAGAACAGGTGACAAGCAGCCAGATTGCTGCTGCTGGTGCACTCTGGGAAGTGTAGTTCTTTGTCTCATTTCTGAGATTCAGCTCAACAATTCTCGTCAGTTAAGTATAGTATAGTATATGTAATCAGGTCACTGGTGCATCTACCAACTGAGGAAACATGAAAAAAGATTAACCCAGTAAAGTTGTTTGGGTAAGCATTTTTCTGCAAGCTTTTTGAGAAAATGAGCGCATCAGATTTCACTTCCTTTGTGATGTGGCAAGGTGATCTCATTATAATATTACCGCCACTTCACCTGTAGGTTTCCAGCCATTGCACCATCAGTTTGATTGAATTTGAGCAGTGTACCAGGACCATGTCTCCCTCTCTCTCCTCCTCTTTCTCTCTTGGGTGGCATTAAGCAAATATTTCCACATAGTGATATAGATATGTGGGGGCATGTTTAAATGAGCCATTTTAGGGGAGCATGGCAGAGTCTTAACTTTGCTAATATATATATATATATATATATATATATATATATATATATATATATATATATATATATTTCTATATATATATATATATATATATATATATATATATATATATATATATATATATATATTTCTTTGGATTTGAGACTTTAGTTTTTGCAACTTTACAAATCTTCTTTATTCACCAAGAGCTTGTAACAGTCCAAAGAGAAAGGGAAAAATTGAAATCACATCATATGACCACTTTAAGAATATACACAGATTATGTAGGCTGGAAAAGACATGTAGTGGATTTATATTAAATTATGTAGGCTTTAGGCTGGAGTCCTGCACACACTTGATAGAACTCCATCTAACTTCCACAGAGAGGAAACCTATTCTCCAAAAATAGAAAATGAGCCAGATCAGCATGACCATAAGTAGAAGAGATACTCATTGTTAAGCAAAAAAATCCCAAATAGGCTGTGATATGTGAAGGCCACCACAGGCCAAACTTCATAAATAATAATGGACAAGCTTACCTGATGACCACCATAGCAGAGTTGTGTGCCATAAGTGCCATAATAGTCTGTGTAATGTGTAGGCTAGAGGTCTTCACGGGTCCAAAAATTCGTGCCCGAACCCGACAGAGACCCGTGATGTACTACACCGAACCGACCCGGACCCGTCTAATATTTCAAAAGCTGGACCCGGACCCGTGTAGATCCGAGAAATGTCTACCCGGACCCGTATATTATTTGAAATCTAGACCCGAACCCGCCGGGAAGACACAGACCCGACTGGACCCGACGTTCACATATTCCACCTTAAATTGCTATTACAAGTAAATAAACCTGTTGCGAAGAATACAGCTTTTTGTCTTACCTAATTTAAAGAGCCGTAGTCTCTCTTCCTTGTACCCGACTGCTTGTGATGCATTACAATCCTCCGACAAGAAAGTTATCCATGTTTTTCATCTCGTTATTCCAAGTCCAAGCTGAATCCACTCATTATTTCAGCTTCAGAAGTCCACTTGATGTCACGGTGAAGGATGACAAATGCTACTGTGCACATGTACATTCTGACTCGAGTTAATTCGCTTAATAACTTAGACTGTTTGCCCTTTTGAACTATAATAACGATCGCTCGTGCAATGCCATGCCGCTGACGTTATTTATTTACTATCATCTGATCTCTGTCTGTGCTCTCTGCTCTGCATCGAGTTTGAATCTGAACCACTAAAACTTTAAGAATAAACGGTTCATTTATAATATTATAAAAATGGGAGAAATATGTAAAACGCGGTTTGGCAGTCCAAGTGTCCCTCACTGGTTGCCATAGAAACATGAAATGCGCTTGAGACTGCACATGCGTGCTAGCTGTATCAACCTAAAATGCTTCAACGCAATTTGAGCGTAATAGAAAACATTCATGAGACAGTTCACCTCAGATTGTGTTGCTGATTTGAAATATATTAAATATGAGTGTGTCAAGTATGCACTTGTATATTAACTCTGAGTGTGCGAGCAAGAGAGAGAGAGAGAGAGATCACTTTTTTTTGGCTCACTCTTTTCTTTTCCTAATTTTACAAGTTGCAAGTTACAAAAAACACAAGCAGTCTTTGATCACGGCCGGATGTTCTTCGAGTCAGATGTCAGATGTTCTTCGATCGGCGATCGCACGGGTATTACACACAATGTTAAACAGACCCGGGACCCGAGGTAATAGATTCGGACCCGACCCGGACCCGGCTGATGATTTAAAATATAGACCCGAACCCGTACGGGTCCCGGGTGGGGTCCGGGGTCGACGGGTCTCGGGTGCACTGTGAAGACCTCTAGTGTAGGCCACAACAGCCACGTAGGACCAAAACAAGTAGGTATGAGGAAACATAATGAACCACCACCAGTAGATGCAAAAATAAACAAGCCTGATTATAGCTTAAAGATGCTTGCTGAGCATTGAGCCAGATCTTACCTAGAAAACGAATGGGAGAATGACCATGTAAACATCAGCTTGATAGAGACTGCCTTCATAATAGCGCCAGTCGAAAAGAGTGACCTGTGTAAAGATTGGGTGAGAGCCACGGTTCTTTTTGTCTGCAGCCATGGAATTTAAATGACTGCATAGTAATAGAATGCAGAGGTTAGTAAAATGATCAAATGTAGTTGTGTTTTATGCAGAAAGCGTAAAAAAGCATAAGCATAAATATCAGAACTGTAAAACAGAACTATTCGCTGGCTCAACTCCGACGAAGGCTAGATAGATTCTGTAGACAAGACTCTGTTTAATAAAATACCCGGAGGTGAGAAATAATAAAAAAATTGTCATATTCACAAATATCTCAATTACAGTTAAGTAGACATTAACTGTACTCATTTCTGTTTTAAGCAATAAAACAGTCCAGTACATTATTGTCAAACACATTTTTATATGGAAATAAGATTTCTGTGCCACCCCAGACTGGTTGCTGGCCACACTTCTGAAAACTTCCTGGCTCCGCCACGGATGGCAGATGAATAAATGTCTACTTAAAAAAAAATAAAAAAAAATAACACAATTCTCACAAGCTGAATAATTTTATCATGGGATCATCAAGGTCACACAAAACACAACCTACACCACAAAACTGCAATCTTATGTTGCATCGTCACGGTTCAGGGTGCGGTGTACAGATCATGAGCTGATTCTCCCCCAACCTGTCGCTCATTTCCTCACACTTATATGTCTCTGCCTTTTTGTCTGTATTCATGAGTAGATTGTTTTTTCCTTGCTCGTGTTTTGTGCATTTATGCAAGCTTCAGTCTCTGACCCTCTGTTCTCCTGTGCTTAAGGACTCATAGTACAGAGATCCAGCAACTCAAGTGGTCTGCAGTGTCTGCAAAAAAAAAAAAAAAAAAAAAACTAGAAGTGATTTAGACTGTATAAATGAAAAACATCTAACAATATAGCTACATTGTGAACATGAATTTTGAAAAAGACTAAACTCACACAGCGATGACATTTCAATCCATTTTAAGTGCAAAGTAGCAATGAGAAAAAGACAAACAATAACAACATTACAAAAATGAATATTAAAGAGGATGAAACTCACAGCAATATCATTGCTAGTACAGGGCTCGACATTAAGCTTTTACATGAGCTTGTCCTTTGGACAAGTAAATCAATCATTTACTTGTCCGAGTAAAAAGGTTACTTGTCCGGGGGAAAAATATTTTTTTTTTGGCACAAATGTAATTTATTCTGAAGCAGTCTCATCAGTGCGCTATCAGGTATTACTTTAATCCGTATATTTTTTGAGATTTGCCTTAAATTGATTGCTGTTACACTTTATAACTTTATAAAGGAAATATTTTCCTAAACTGATTAAATGTAGATTGAATTCTTAGATGTTATCAATACTTACAATTAAATTAGAATAATAAAACATTATGGTTGTTATTATTAAAATGAAATCAGTATCAACAAACTCCATCTGTCCAAATGCTTGAATAATGTTATTAGATTCATGTTTTACTTTTTTGACACAAAATATGAAATGTTGGATATATATAGCCCATACCCAACCCAGGCAGCAAGCAGTGTCGGCCCAGATCCGGCCCGAATGGATTTCACGTGGGCCAGATATGGGCCGGATCAAGGCCAACACTATATTGCTGTCTGGGAATTTTAATATTTCATATTATTACCTTGTATATTACTATGATCGCAATTTATTTATAAAAGAAATGCACATGACACAACCAAGCTAACAATTGTTAAATCACAGGTCCGGTTCAGTTAACCATTTGTATTTGTATTTGTATAATTTACAATATCAATATGGTAGTAATTTGGACTGGCATTTAAACGTTTACTTATATTTACTACAGTTCTAACAAATGTTTGGTAACGTAAATAAAAACCATTAACGCTCCGACTCCGCTAATGTTCAAAATTTTTGAATTTTTTAACAAGATAGCAAAGCTGCGCGCATAGGATTGTGGGTGATTTGAGAGTGCGAAGAGTGCGAAGGATACACATATGGTACACATATAGTCCTTGGTTGAAATTCCGAGGATCCTTCCTTGACATTTGTTTGATATTGTTTGATATCGCTGCCGTAAAACTTGTTGTAAAAATTCTTAACAACACATTTTTAATTAGTTACTATAGCTACAGAGGAAGGAGATGCATATCGCCAATGAATGCGGTTTGAATTTGGATATGTTCCTCACACCAAGCATCACATGGATACAGGATTTAAATAAAAATTAAATACTTTCATGATAATTTTATTTAATGCTTGTGCATGACAACATACTAATAAAAATTTGGTGCCCCCACTCTCTATTATAGATCAGTGTGTGTCCCATAGTAAAACAAATAAATATTACATGATAACGGTTAAATACTCTTTCTCTCTTTCTTTTCATGTAAGGATTCTAAGATTATTTGTACCAAGAATACTAATATACAATTTTATAAAATTATGATTAAGTGCTGTTTAATGCACTTGACGTATTTGCTTATTTTTTAAATTATAATGTTTCATTCTGTTTTGACTTGCCATTTCAAAGACTATATTTTAACAATACTACACTTCATTAAAATGTGTGTGATCATTTAACCATTATCATGCAATATTGTATTTATCTTGTTTAATCATGGGTCACATAATATGCTGCCAGATCTTAGCCTGATTTGGGTCACATATCACCTGACTGATCTGGGCCACACTCCTCCCATCAACAATCGGCCCTCATGTTGTTTGCCGGATCCCCACCGTGCCGTCATTGCCACACATGGCCCAGCTCTGGCTGAAAGGGTACACTGTAAACCCTAATATTGCCTTGACTTAAAAAATCAAGTAATGTTGACTAAACATTACTTAAAATTTTGCATTTTGGCCCTGTCACTTAAAAATATGAGTTAATTTAACTAATTTACCTTCAAAATGCATAAACTTAAGATTTCAAGTGTTGTGAGCTCAAAATCATGAGTAATCCTTTCGAAAAACTCAACTTCACTCTGTTCTTCCTTTAATGTGATTGGCCATTGGAGAAATTCTGCCTAGCAACAAGAGAACAAAAGCACTGATTGGTGGGTTACAAAATTCGTCCTTTTGGTCTGTTTGGTTGCTGAACTACAATTCAAGAGGAAGTTTTTCTTCGTGTACTATGTTCGGTGACTAAAATTATGTAGATATAAAGTTGTTTTGCATGATTTCTACTGGTGAAATATGTTAATTTAAATCCTTGTGGTACGTGATTTTGAGATGATTATTGAAATTACAACTTAAGTATTTGATGAAGTGGCCCAATCGGTTTCCTTTGAGCGAAAGAACATGACAGTTAAGTTTCTGCTTAACTCGTTAGATCGAAAACCCTAATAAGTTGAATGAACTAAATTGATTGAGTAAACTCATTGCCTCAATTTAATTGAGTAATGGAGTCCCCCAAAACTTACATATTTAAGTTTATTTAACTTGACGGTTTTGTAGAAAACCCTAATAAGTTTAATGAACTAAATTGATTGAGTAAACTCGTTGCCTCAATTTAATTGAGTAATGGAGTCTCCCAAAACTTACATTTTTAAGTTTATTTAACTTGACGGTTTTGTAGATTGTACTTAAATCACTCAGTTCACCAAACTTGATGCTAATTTAATGTACTTAAACAATTATGTTCACTTAACTTGGTACTAATTTCAAGTGTACTTATATATTTAAGTTAACTCAACATGTAAATTTAACTGATAATGATGTTCTTATTTTTGACAGCAGACTGAAGTAAAACAAATAACAGCATATTTACACTTTGACCTTTTGACAAACTGTCACAATATTTATGAAAATACAGTAAACCCTATACTGCACTGTAAAAAAAAAAAAAAAAAAAGTATTTTTATGTCTTTGCAGACATTGAAAAGACATCCACTGAGGAGAGAATGTTTTTATGACGTCTTTTTTTAATGTTTTTTTATGTCTTCTGTACATCCGATATAGATGTTCACATATCCTCCTTACAAGGTTCTGTGACTTTATTTCTGTCAGACATCTAGAGAAGCTCTTATTGAGAATTAACAGAGGTTTAAATGTGCATACTTGATTCATTTGAAGTCACCATTGTGGTGGAATATGTTTGGTTTAGTTGGGATCTTGGTCCAGATACTTCTTATGTTCGCTTGTCTCTTGCTGCTATAACAGTATATTTCAAAATGCTGTTTTTGTGGCGAAGAAAGACAAAGTTTCAAAGAGCTCAGGTTTTATCAGCTCTTTGTTGGTGTAAGCTTGTCTCTTGCTGCTGTAACTTGTGTGTTCTAAAACACTGTTACTGTAGCAAAGAGAGTTGAGATCTAACATACACATATCTTGCTTGTAATGGTGACTTATTATAGTAAAATAAAATATATTGCTGCAACTATGGATATACTTTTATGGATATAAACTTTGTAGATAAAACAATGTACTTACTTTTAGAAAACCGATCATGTCGTCACAAACAGACATCAAGATTTTGGATATGCATCACATCAATGGTGACAATCAGAACAAAAAAAGGCTGGAAAATAAGGAGGAGTTTGTGCTATGGAGCTCTTTTGTTTGTCACCATTATTGTGATGCATATGCTACATCTAGAAGTCTGTGTGTGTGGAAACTTGATTGATTCTTTTACTCAAATTATTTCAAACGCATTCATTTCGTCCATCTTTAAAATAAGTATTTTACTCCTGGTGCCTGTTAAAAATATCAAACAAAACTTATTTTATGATTTCAAATACGTATTATGTGATGACTCTCTCATCAACAAAAAACATCAAATAACACCTGAGCTCATTTAAATTTGTCTTTTTTCACCACAAAAACAGCGTTTTAAAATACACCAATACAGCAGCAAGAGACAAATTAACACAAGAAGTAACTGGACCAAGATCCCAACTAAACCAAACACTTTCCACCACAATGGTGACTTCAAATGAATCAAGTATCAACATTTAAACCTCTGAGGGATTTAGGTAGTCTACAAAACCGTCAAGTTAAATAAACTTAAATATGTAAGTTTTGGGAGACTCCATTACTCAATTAAATTGAGGCAACAAGTTTACTCAATAAATTTAGTTCAGTCAACTTATTAGGGTTTTCAGTGTATATGCCATTGCCGACAGGAGGCCAAGTCCGTTTGCTATGTGTGGACATAAGTCAGTGTGTAGCCCATTTAAAAAAAAAAATAAAAAAAAAAAAAATTATTTATCAATCCTCTTTGCCTTTTTTTTTTTAATTGGTGGAAATTTACCAGTAGGTAAAAAAGAGAAAAGAAACAACAACAACAACAAATCTAAATATTTAACCCTCTCAAGGGACTCAAATCCACCCAGAGACATATACATCTAATGTGAACTATAATTCAACGTTTAAATTGGCCTCATCATGAGATTAACCTTAACTGGTAAGATAGAAATGCATCTTTTAGTTACTGAATTGGTAACCTCCAGGGCGTTTTGAAGGACTCTTTATGAAGAATTCATTGATAATGTAAATTTACATCTGAATAACAAAACTCTTTTAAAATCAATCTTGACAGTCTTGTAGATATATTGGCTTTAAATTTCTTCAGTTTTAAAAGTTCAATTCCAGAATAAAAATGTCCTGTTAATTTACTCACCCCCGTGTCATCCAAGATGTTCTTGTCTTTCTTTTTTCTCTTGAAAAATAAATAAATAAATAAATAAATAAGGTTTTTGAGGAAAACATCCCAGGATTTTCACCATATAGTGGACTTCAATGGGACCCACAGGTTGAAGGTCCAGGTTTCAGTTTCAATGCTACTTCATGGGCTTTACACAATCCCAGCCAAAGAATATGGGTTTCTGAGAACGTGTAAACCCCTTTGAAAGCTGCACTGAAACTGAAATTTGGACTTTCAACCCATTGGGTCCCATTGAAGTCCACTATATGGAGAAAAAAAAAATCAGTCTTTTTGACTGGGTAAAGAAAGACATGAACATCTTGGATTACATCGGGTGAGTGCATAATCAGGAAATATACATTCTGGAAGTGAACTTTTAAGTTGAATATATTTCAACATTTTGATTAAACTGTGCTATGTTCTTCATCAGAAAAGTATGCTAAATGTAATTGTGCTATATTAAAACAAAATTATTTAAGATGTTTTAGAAATCTTTTTGAAGATTTTAGATTGTAATTATTTTTAAAATAGCAGTGTTTCTATTTCTCTCATTTAGTGCTGTCATTGTAATAATTTAGCAAAACATCTGTAAAATAAAGGTTAAAAAAAAGTCCTGAAAAAAAAGTAAATAATCGTAATTGAAACCAGATTTTTTTTTTTTTTTTTTTTTTTTTTATCTATAAAATAAGGGTTTGACACTATTCAAAAAAGGTAGATGACTGACACATGAAAATTTCTGTTAAGTTATTATTATTTTAATTTTTTTTACAGTGTACGCAACTCAGGGAGCAACAAGACCCTAGATTTGAGGACATGATCCTGTTCATGTATGCATGCACTGAAAATTACATATGGAGAAATTACATATGTAAAAAAAAAAAAAAAATTCAAATGGATGAACATACATTTTTGGTTCCCATTGCAGGTTCAGTGCAGTGTCATATTCCTTTGCAAGCTATAAAACTGTCCCACTCACCAGAGAAGATATATTGTGCTATACAGGACAGGAGTGTTTGTGTTGTGAAATTTGTTGTGAAATAATATTGCTGATAGAGATAGTTTGAGCAATTCAACCCTTTCTTAAGTAAGTGGGTAGTGGAAAAGAAAACATGAGAGGAACTGGAATCTGATACTGAATAAACGGAATAAACAAACTCCTCTCCAGTATATAAGAAGAAAAACCATGTAGGGATTCAGAGCGGCATATCGAAACATTGACCTACTGAACCTTCACAGAACTGAAGCATTAAATATCAATATTATAATTATAATTCTGCTGAACAATACATTCACTGCAGTGTTCCAGCATTTGTTGAGAAACAATGGCAGTCTGGCCTTTCTATCTGTCGCTTTGTCTTCTCTTAACTTTGAGTGCCTCAGGTAAGGTTAACCATTATTATATTGCTTTTTTTTTTCATTATTATATTGCAATTTTTTTCAGGTTATAGCTTTTATTTTATCATTGATTATATGAATGTTGTATTGACTAATTAGAATCCATAATTAAAATCATTTAATATACACATAATTTAAAGTAAATCTAAGTTTGTTCTATTGCTCTCTCTCAGTTATGAAGATAATACTATGAAGATAATACAAAAGCAGTTATTTCACTATTCACATGATTATTGTTTATTATTAATTAACAATTATTGATATCGTTACCATTTATTTTATTTTTCATAATAATAAAATACAACCACAGAACGCCTGTTAATCTGCAGTTTATTAATTATTATTTTGATCACTTCTACAGTACCACAGTTAGCGACAGTTTTGTTTTAAACATGTTTTTGTTTTTTCAAGAGGAAATGCTCCCTCAACAAGTTGGAAATAGACGTTGCGGTGGTAAGGTTGATCAGGTCTTTTCCTGTCAGTGTGTATGCACAGTATATTCAAAATTCAAAATCCTTTGGATTTCTCAAACTTAAAATTGTATGTAATCCTGCTGACCACGTTCTTCAGCATAATATTTAATTTAATTAAGTTGTTATTTTACAAATGTCTCATTCAAGGTTTTTTTTATTTTTTATTTTTTTTATTTATTTTTTTACTGTGCTTCAGAATACAATTAATTCATGAAATATTCTTAAAAAAATGCCCTTGTATTGCTGTTATAGAACTAAGCAGTGACCTTGAAATTTTGGAAATGATATTCATTTTGAACTGTACATACATACATTACATTCATCACCACTGTACATACATACATTACATAACAAAACATAACATGCCATTTAACAGCTTGTCGAGCAGGATGGTCTGCCTTCAGATGTAGATGCTTCAAGTTTTTCAGCAACTCTCAAATGTGGATAAATGCAGAGGTATGATACATTTAGCTTTATGACCAAAAGAATATAAGAAAATTCTTAGGCTTTGCCAGAATCTGTGACACCTGTCAACTATCACAGGAAAGTACTTTCAACTTGTTCCTTGGTTTAAAAACAAAAATTTTAACAGTAGATGAAATATTGTAGCCATTTGAGGCAAATACACTCTTAAAAAAAAAGGTTATTAAATGGTTCTTTAGAAGGGTGTATGGCTCCATGAAAAACCTTTCCATTTCAGAAAAGGTTCTTTGTGGCACACAAAGGTTCTTTGGACTAATACATTACGGTAATGCTGAAAAATCACAATGGTTTGAAAATACAAACATAATATATTTGATATTTTCATGACAGTAGTGTGAAAAGATAATTTCAAACATTGATCTAATCTCTCAAAACGTGATGTCCATGTTGGCATGGTTAGCTGTTCATATAGAGGGATAGAAAAGTAGTCCCACCTCACAAGGATGATTTAAGACTTTGCAGATTAAATAATAAAGATAGAAAATTATTGTTATTAATATATATTTTTTTTCCAAATAGATTATTAATTTACAAATAGAAATTAAGTTTTTATAAATAATGGTGTTGGCTAATGTCTCTGCCTCTACAGAAAACCTGTCAGGACTTTAATGGGCACCTTGCTTCTATACACAGCCATGAGGAGTATGTATTTATACAGAACCTGATTAGATACACCACTAACGGAGCAACAAGAGCCTGGATTGGAGCCAATGATGCTGTTCATGTATGCATTATTATTATTATTATTATTATTATTATTATTATTATTATTATTATTATTATTATTATTATTATTATTATTATTATTATTATACTGTTTGTGCTACTGGGCAAATAACATATGTTAAAAAATATTTCAAGATGTTTGGTTCCTGGAATAGTTAGTTTAGTGCAGTGTCATATTCCCCTGCAAGCTATAAAACTGCCCCACTCACAAGAGAAGACGTATTGTGATATACAAGAGTGTGAAATTTTCAATGCTATCCCACGGCCAATTCGTACGTATTTTACGAGGTGGCTTATTTGTACGAATTTGTACGACCTCACTCGTACTATTTTATATGATTTGTCTAAACCCCAGTGACGGTTAGTTTTAGGGGCGGGGTTAGGTGTAGGTCATTCGTACAAATTCATACGAATTGTGCAACTCATAAAATACGTACGATTTGGCAACAATCGTATTAATTTGTACGAGTGTGGGCGTACGAATTTATACGAATAAGCCACCTTGTGAAAAATGTACGAATAGCCGTGAGATCAGGTTGGAAATTTTACGTGAAATAGCATTGTTGATAGAGATAGTTTAAACAGTTCAGCCCTTTCTTAAGCAATTTTCAAATGAAATATTTTATTTATGCAAAATATTTTTCTGTTAATTTTCTGTTTGAATTTCTGGCATTTATAAAGTGGGATACAGCAAGTATAATAATCGGAAGTCATCTTTAATTAAATATAAAATTAAGCCATTTATGATGTGCAAAACAAAATTTCCTTTTTGCTCTTTTTTCTCATAGGAGGGAGTTTGGCTCTGGAGTGATGGGTCCAAATTTAACTACCAAATATGGTCTCCTGGAGAACCAAATGATGACAAAAATGAGGACTGCCTTGAGATGAACTACACAAGTAACTGCTTTTAATACTCATGAAATAATATTAGAAATGTTCCATCAATGTCAATTATGTTAAAACATAAATCAGCAGATCAGTAGATACTGCTACATGTCATATGTCCGGGGAAGTGGAGAATTTTTTTGTTTTGTTTTTTCAAAACATTGTTGCTGATTTTTTTTATCAGATACTAATCATTATGTGTCTACCATTTTTTCTCTTGCAACAGATGGCAACTGGAATGATCTGAAATGTTATTATAAGATGCCTTTTGTGTGTGTGAACTGAAGCAGCATGTGAAAAGTCAAAACAAACAAGCTACTTTGACTCATTTTCTTTCTTTTAGAAATGACCAGTGAAGGTTAATAAAGGTGTTTTCAGCATTTCACCATCTTTGATATTTGCTTTATTCATTCACTATGGTTACAGGAGTTATTTGCTATGGGGAATAGAAAAAAAAAAAACTTTTAATTTGAATATTCTTTGGCATCAATGTACAGTAAATCAAGGGAGAAGGAAAACACCAAGCCAATCACAACATAATTAAAAAATAATTTTTGACATCTTATGCAAGCCTGTGAATCCAGTCCATGTATGGTCCTTGTACTTTTGCATCCATTCATTTTTCACTTTTTAACCATGACAAATAATAAATGCACCAGGCCACTCGGCAATTAGACGAGGAGAACCACAGGAACATATGAAAAGAAACCACATTGTATATATTTTATTTTTGGGGTTGAACCCATCAATGTATAAGTTGCTCAGTGCTCATGCACTGGGTTTGTTTTCTGAAATGATGTACTGTATGGCATCATGATGTAATTGATTTCTCACAAGTCGTTTCTTTATAAAAAATATACAGTCAGACCCACATGTATGAAATTGCATAATAATAAAAAAGTAATAATATGTTATGACCTTTATTCCCAAAACTGTCACTCATTCCAGACATAAAAATGTCTAAGGTTTCTTTTTTTTTCTCCTCAGAGGTGCATTTCCAGAAAGCAACTATGTTCCATCATTACAAGTAGAGTTCAATGATGTTAATCTACTTTTCTGTCTGGTTTGTTTATCGGACAGATTTTGCATTATGATTGGTCAGATCGGCTGTTTGTCATACTCAGGTGAAAAGTGAATTGTGTTCATTCCTTTTGCATGTCCTCAATCTGGCAACCCATGTGATGGTCGAGTCTATGGAAGAAGGAAAGGGAGAAACAACTATCTTAAATACTTTTGGTTTCCGCTGCAGTACCCATTTTAACCATTAGCTGTCAATATTATACTGCACCATTACAGTTTTTCTCAGTCGCTTTGGTACATTTCACGAATCATCCTTGACATTTTCAAAACAGTAAATGCATTTCACAAAACAGCTCAAACAAGTAGCAAAACACCATGGATTACCTGCAAAAGCCAATCTCTTGCTCAAAATCCTTAGTTTGTCTCTCATAAATAAATATCTGTGTCACTGAACATGTCAGTGCCATCAGAATGACACGTTCCTTGTGTCATAGTTTATGGATAAGACAGTCAAATTGCTTAGTCATGTTGTAAAAATAACAGCGTAGTCTGGAGGGATGCTCTGATGTAAACTATGGCAACATTTTGTTTTTGTTTTTACCTTGTTTTGTCTAGTCCTTGTAATTCCATGTTCTTGTCTTGCTCCTTGTTTTAGTAATTTGTGTGTTCTTGCCTTTTGCTTTTATTTGTAATATTTATTTGTTTTTCTAGTCTTGATTCTTGGGATTTGTTTGATTTACAGTTTTTCTATGTCACTTTGGTGCATTTTTCAAAACAGAAATGAAATTCTCAAAACTACTTGTACAACCTCCACATCATCTAGTCATTTATACACATCATAAAACCAGTTTCTCATTCTTTTGAACAAGATGTGATTGCTTTTGTACAGTACATTCATGCAATTGATTACGCACATTTATGTGCAGTTTATCTGCATATACACAATACGAGTGTATTTACTGTACATGTAAAGTAACTGACAAGAGTAACAAGATTTCACTTTACATTTCATATTTGTGTATTACCACAAATACACAAACAACAAATAACATTCATGGGAAAAACAAACAAAAAACTAATTATTCTTGGTGGACATCTTGTCGCTCACGTTGGTTAGGCCAAAGATTTTCATCAACATCACATCTGATGTTTTCCATTGCCACACCATGGAAAAAATCTCCTTGAATGCCGCACCCATCCACTGCAATGGTCAGCTGTGATGTCCTCACATGCAGCATTCATGGCATCCAACAAAGACATCTGAATATGTGGTCTATGATCATACACTTTCCATCTCCATGCTGAAAAAAAACTCTTCTATTGGATTTAGGAATGGAGAGTATGGTGGAAGGAATTCCACTGTTATCCTTTCATGTGCAGCAAAGCAGTCCCTAACACTGTTGGTTCGGTGGAAGCTGACATTATCCCAGACAACAACATAATTAGGCAAATGTGGTCTAACTAAACCTCTTTCTTGTTCTGGAATCAGGTCTCTGTGAAGTGCATTTAGGAAGGCCAGGAGAAGTTGGGTATTATAGGGCCCAATGTGTGGAATATGTGTGCTCACACCGTTCTCTGAAATGACTGCACACATTGTAATATTGGCCCCACGTTGGCCTGGTGTGCCATTGTAAAACCATGATTTATGACATGATCCACAAGTGTGGCTCTGATTTCATCAGAGACTATGACTCTTCTATTTCCACCTCTTCCTCAATTATTTCTTTCTCTACCACCACCACATATTCTTACATGCCTTCCAATTGCTCTTCCACGAGCATGTTGCTGCAGTTCAGGTTTGTGAACATCATATATATATATATATATATATATATATATATATATATATATATATATATATATATATATATATATACTCGCAAAGTTGATTGGTTACGTAAATGGTTGAATGGTTGATTCATATTAGAGGTAATTTGCAATTAGATTGCGAATGCAATTAGAGGTCATGTGTCAATTTAGCAGACATTACAAATAGTGTCAATGTCAGATATATTTTAGAATATACATTCATGTATACTAATTATGATAATTGAATAGATCATTTTGAATGTGATGGCTTACACAATAAAAAATGTCTGAGAAGTTCTGAAGTGTTTGACAGTGTAAGTGAGAATCGAGTCATCAGTTTTGATCAACAAGCCATATGCAATTATTTGTTGTCCAAACTGCAGACATTGTATGTACTCTTTGGACACATGTGCCAAAGCATTAGCAATTTGCTCAAATCAATAAGAAATTCCAATCTGATGTGAAAAAGAAGCAAATTGTTCAGAGATCTGAACTTAATGTTTTGGGAAATAAAAAAATATTTTGAGAACTGAGCCAAAGCAATTAAGAAAAATGTAATTGAAAGAGACTGGATAGAATTCCCAGTTACACTTTTACTAGTGGTCTGACCCACAAAATAACAGTAAAAACCTTTACAATGTCATTGTGATATAGAAAAGGAAAAAGAAATATGGGCAAAAAGATGAAAAAAGGCAATTTTCAGAATTTGTAACTCTTGTGTTGTCCTCTGTCTATACAGCATAAGCTTTCCAACTGAAGATTCATGAGATGAACCTTTGAGCTATTTCAGAGAGATGGTTTATATTATTGTTTGATCTACATTCTCTTCATTAGTAAAGATTCACTTGCACAATTCATGCCAAATTTACAATAAGTCTAATGTGTAAAAAAAAAAAAAAAATGTGCTTGGCAGTTTGACAACTAGATTAACCATTTTGCATGTAATGACTTTTATGATGAACTAGAGACTAGATGTTTTGAGGGGTATGTTTTGAGAAAACTATGTAATACATTTTGAGCAACATGACATTAGCAACTGATAATGTAGGAAACCGCAGATAAATGTGAATAATCAATTGCATGAATATACAAAAGCAATCGCAACTTGTTCAAAAGAATGAGAAACTGGTTTTATGATGTGTATAAATGACTAGATGATGTGGAGGTTGTTCAAGTAGTTTGAGAATTTCATTTCTGATTTAAGAAATGCACCAAAGTGACTGAGAAAAACTGTAAAGTAACAATTACAGTTTAGGCTACTACTTTTTGTACATTGTCAAGTATCACATTTAAAAATGAAATTTCTTGTGTGTACTTATGTTGGACTTGTTTCTGATTTCATGTGGGTTTTACAGTTTTTCTCAGTCGCTTTGGTGCGTTTTTCACATCATCCCTAGCATGTGCAAAATAATAAGTCCATTTCTCAAAACAATTTGTACAAATTGCAATATACAATAGATATGTTTCTAAAGCTAGTCAGTCACTAAAAATCCTTAGTACATCTCTCAAAAGTAAATATTCATGCCAACGATCATGTCAGAAGGATAAGTCATTGAGTCATTGTTCACGAACAAGCTCATCAAAATGTTTAGGCATGTTGTCAATGTAACTGTGTACTTTGACAGTATTGCCGGATGTAAACTTAGGCTACAGTTTGGATGACGGTTACTGTACTGAAAATGCACAAGGCTGCACTTCTATGGCATAAATCAATTTCAACAGTACTATATACTTATTACTCTATGTGGGTTATTGATTGAAAGAGACAAAATAGATTTTGTTTTTCACAGCTTTACTAGTGCTACTTTATGAAAGAAAACAACAAAATAATTTACAGTAAGAAAAAGACAAGGGGCACAAAGTAAAATAAAAACTAAAACACAGGAAACACCCCTAAGGCACAACTTTGCCTGCAGCACTGTTTTAGTGCTGTCTCTACACATCCAGACGTTCCTGTCTGTCGGCCCACATATTCTCATCCACATCACACCGGATATTTTCCCTTCCAATGCAACGTGGAAAGAATCTTTTGGAATGCCTCATCCATCCTCTGCAGGCATCTACTGTGATGTCCTCACATGCTGCACCCATTGCAGCCAGCAGGGTCATCTGTGTGTGTGGCTGATGATCATACACCTTCCACCTCCATGCTGAAAAGAACTCCTCAATTGGGTTAAGGAGTGGAGAATAAGGTGGGAGGAATTCTAGGAGCATCCTCGGGTGGGTCACAAACCATTGCCTTATGATGTTTGATCGATGGAAACTCACATTATCACAAATGACAACATACTTTGGCAAATCCTCTCTAAACAGACCCCTCTCATCATCAGGGATGAGAGCCCTGTAGAGAGTCTCTAAAAAGTTGAGTAGATGCTGGGTGTTGTATGGTCCTATAAGGGGGATGTGGGTTAGGACGCCATGCTCTGAAATAGCAGCACACATGGTGATATTTCCTCCCCTTTGGCCTGGCAAATCCACAGTAGCTCTCTGACCGATGACATTCCTACCTCGCCTTCTGCATTTGGTCAGGTTGAAGCCAGCCTCATCCATGTATACAAAGTTGTGAGAGGGTTCACTTGATTCCAACTACATTATACGCTATATCCCAGGACACAGTTATATTGTATGTTCCTTCCACAGCGATGGAAGTGTGTGCAGTTTATGCTTACTGTACTATGTATCACAATAAAATGATTCTGTAATATAGTTACATAGATATATGTTTTACCTGTACATACTGGTACCGTAGCTCCTTAACTCGGTCCTCATTCCTTTGGAATGGTACACGGTACAGCTGTTTCATACTCATCTGGTTTCTATGCAGCACCCTGTCAATGGTTGAGATGCTAACAGTACAGATGTTTTCAAAGACATCGTTGTCTTCTATAATGGTCCTTTGTATTTCGCTGAGTCTCATAGCATTGTTTGCTCGGACCATGGTGCATATAGCCTCTTCCTGTTGAGGTGTGAAAAGGCGTCCTCTGCCCCCGGTTTGAGGTAATCTTGCAGTCCTATGTGGGGACAAATGCAGTGATGCATTGCACAGTTTCACATAGACAAAAATTATGCAAACACATTTTACTGTAAAACATACAGTTGGGTGGATGTAAAGTGCAGTATCTATCAGTATAGAGTACATTTCTGTATGCTGTGAAATACAAGTGGACTACTGTAATAGGAAGCATTATAGGAAGTATACAGTATACTGCTTATAAACAGTAAAAGTGCACTGTACATTGGTGGACAAACCGGTTCTCTCTTCGAAACGTTTGAACTATTGAGGACACGGTTGATCTCCCAATGTTCGGCTGCACCCTTCGACCTGCTTCAGCCATAGTAAGGCCATGATTGACAACATGGTCTACAATAGTGGCCCTTATGTCATCAGATATGCTCCTATGTCCTCTTCTGCCTCGTCCTCTGTTTTACCTTCCACCACGCATCCTTGCTCCTCTTCTTCCTCCTGGCTGTTGACCCTGTTTGTTTCCTGGTCCATCCATTGTTGGAAAGTTGCAACTCTGTGTTGTGGTCTGTCTATATGTGGTCTGCTTCCCAATTGATTGTTCATGAGATGCACCTTTGAGCAATTTAGACAACTGGTTGATTGTTGGTTGAACTAACACTTTATATTCCTTGAGTGAGGGTCAATTTCACCTGAACGATTCATCAATTCACATCTTTGTACAAAAGGTCTAATAAAAAAAATTCTAAAACTATGCCTAACAGTTTATGACAAATAGTTCAACAATTTTGCATGTAATGGCTTATGCAAAGAACTAATGCCTAGATATTTTGAGGGGTAAGACTATTCAACAGAGAACCATTTACTACATTTTGATCAACATGACATGAGCAATTGAAAATGTGGAAAAAAGCTGACACTTGTACATTATCAATTGCAATATGTACAGAAGCAATTGCAATTGGTTCAAAGGAATAAGAAATTGCTTTAATGATGTGCACAAGTGACTAGATGATTTAGAATTTGTAAAAGAAGTATCAAGAATTGCATTTTGATCTAAGAAATGCACCAAAGCGATTGAGAAAAACTGTAATATCAACTCCCAAGGTTCTTGTTATTATTAAAGAATGTAAAATGTAGTCATTTGTTTACAAATAGGAGCTACAGACACAGTGTGCTGCTAATTAAAATCCAAAAAGGATCCAAATAAATAATTTACCCAAAAGTATTAAAACATTAATAAATAATATTATAGATGAACAGAAGATTACTAATGAAATGTTATCTGTGATATATATATATATATATATATATATATATATATATATATATATATATATATATATATATATATATATATGCCATGTTGTGAAAATGCTGATAATAGCAGGTTCAGTTTTAATTCAACATTTTAATTTTGGGATGAAGTGTTCCTTAATTTTGATGAAGAAGAATGTTATTAACACTTGACACTTTTTTTTTTTTCATAGAAAACGGTGATGCTTGAAATGAGGATTCATGTGACTGAATATAAAATGGTTAATTATAAAAACATGTTCAGCTTTCTCACTATCATTTAGTGTCTCTGCAGTACTTGTGAGTCAGGACAGGCTGAAGAAAAAAACCTGTGATAGTCCTGAACATAACAGAATATAAGATACATAAATTAATCAGAAAAAACTCCTCTTGGAGTTGTATTTCAATGACTGTTTGTGTCCCTGTTTGTGATGCAATATATTCTCAGGACAATAAATGAATGCATTTAGCTTTATTTAGTTATAGAAAGAAAGATGTTTGACACAGAGGCATCAAAATAGCAAAAATGTTTGAAGCAATAACAGAATAAGATTGAACAGGCACACCGCTTCTGATTTAATATGGTGTAGGGAAAGAGATCAGTGAGATTTGGAACACACAAATGGTAACTTGATTGAGCAAACTTGGTCATTCCAATTTCCTGCAGCTGTTATGGAAAAGAAAAATGATGTTTTATTATACAAATAATTGTACAGGTATTAGCATCATGTGGTCACACTTTATTTTAAGTTCCTTTTTTCTTTTTTTTCTTTTTTTTTACTATTAGCCAAACATTAACTAAAACTTTTGCCTCAATAAACTCCTAATTTGCTGCTTATTCATACATATGAAGGTAGTTATTAAGTTGGATTAGGGATGAAGAAAATGGTCATGTAGACTAAATACATTAAGTATAAACAGCCAATATGTTAATAATATGCATGATAATAAGCAACTAATTAATAATGACAATTGGTCACTACACTTATGTGTTAACCGTAATGCTTACATTTAGAAAGGCAAATAGAGAAAATCTAGCTTGTAACTTAAACACTGGAACACATGGGAGTTAAAATAATACTTAATTAAGTTTCCACAACAGAAAACATGTAAAGATGTTCACATCATTCAAATGATGTACCTCCGAAATTCATCTGAATGCAGTCCTCAGAACCACCTAGGTTGTTGGGTTCTTTAGGGTTCCAAAGTTTGAAATTCATTTTGGACCCATCACTCCAGAACCACTTTCCCTCCTGTGAACAGAAGAGAACAAATATTTACACCTCTGTGTAAATTTGAACTTTTACTCTTTTCACTTTAAGCAGTGTTGGTTTGATTTTAGACAGTAAATTGTTACATTTTCATCTTGGAAAACACCACAAAGAACAAAAAAAGCAAATACATTAGCAACATAATAACATACTAAAACAGCATCACTGCCTCCTATCCAGTAAGAGTTCGAACTTGAGATCATGCGCTTTATGAAGGTATACTCCAATGTACTGTGTACAGAGGCAAGGTTCCCACCATAGGTCAAGCACATTGCCTGAGGAGATTAAGACATGAGGAGAAACAGCTTTTAGATAGATAGATAGATAGATAGATAGATAGATAGATAGATAGATAGATAGATAGATAGATAGATAGATAGATAGATAGATAGATAGATAGATAGATAGATAGATAGATAGATAGATAGATAGATAGATAAAAAGAAAACCTTTTAATACATTTCAAAAATAAATAATAATAATACAACTACAAATAAGGTAATATATATTATACTTTTCTGTCAGATGTTGTTTAGTATTTCATACCTCTGCATCACTCCAGGATAATGGACTGTTAAAAACCCTGAAGCATGTTCGTTCATGTTGTGCCCACCCATACTGACAGGCTGTTACATCAAGATTTGATTTGTTTTATTGCAAGTTTAAGTGATCATTAATTCATTGCATTTTATATATTCACAAAAATAAACATACATATCAATTTGTCACCCATTTCTATTTATACAAGACAAAAGCACAATGCAACCTTCCTTCACATCATTTACTACTTGTTTGATGATGTGTGTTTTTATTAGCAGGGAAATATATTTGATTCAATTAAGCAATACAACTTGTGCAAGATTGTTTTTTTTTTTACTGAATGTTAGCAGTCTTGTTTCACAGTTACTCACAGCCATGTTGATTTTGAGCAAAACAGCATTTTTTCTCTGCCAGTGGCAGTTATTCCAAAAGAAACAGTTATTAAGCTTTAAGTAAACTGGGTAAACTGAACAACATAGGAATTTTATTCCAGTTGTTCTGATGTTAAAAGGTCAGATAATAAAATGCTGAAGATAAATGAAAATTCAGTAAGGGTATTTAGGAATTTTCAGTAAATCTTGCAGTATTGTCATGATCCATATCTCACCTGATGCATTCAGAGCAAAGAGCAGACAGAGAGACACACAGACAATCAAGACTCCCATTGTTTCTCACTGAAATCAGCCAGGAATACTGCACATCTGAAACAACAATGAAACACGTTATACATATCTGAACACAAATATTATGTTTATGCTATTGTAAATGCTGTAATGGATGTATTATTTTGGTAATACTAACAGAGAGCTTGCTGTATTCGTCTGTTTCTCAGTGCAGATCTTTGTCATTTTATATTGCAGATGGGTGGAGCCAGGGGGGACCGGGGCCACCCCACTCAAAACTGTAGTTTGTGTCCCCTTTTTTTCTTGACAGGAAATGCAGTTTTTAAGATGCAGAACTGCCGTATCTCTTTATGATCACATCAAACGTGAGAATTTTCAGACACACAATTCAGCTTCACCTCAGCATCAGATGCGAGTCAAGCGAGCATAGAAAAGCTCCAGCAGCCAGATGAGGTTCAGTAGTACAACTGTGAAGAGAATGGCAAATCACAGAAATGCTTAAGTGAATAATTTTATAAATTTAAAACAATGTAATTCACAATGTTCTGTACATAATCTGATTAGTAAATGCACTTGTCTTTGCATGGTATAAAAAAAAAAAAAAATCTATCTTTTATATTTAATGAGAGAAAAAAAAAATCGATCTTTTATATTTAATGAGAGAAATCTATCAGTTGAGACTAGATGGGATACAACTCCGACTACTGGACATACGCACATCAGTATTTCCCAATTCATGGGAAACAACAGTAGTCATGCTGAACAACAGTAATTACTGTATTTGCATTATTGTAAGGGGTGGGTGTAGATGTTCATAAAATTGGTAGCTAATTTAATTTACTGTTAACCGAATCTATCCCTTCAGCTTCAGGAAGTGTGGTGGCACTGCTCAGCTGGGATGTTATTGGCTGTGAATTTCCCTTGACACCCACAGCACTGTCTGTAGTTGGACTATCTTTAAACCCATATTAAACAGGGCATCATGTCACAATGTATGTTTGTTGATATTATCACATTAATTACATAACGGGTCTCTTTCATGAAACATTCGAAAATATACAAGTTAATATGTGAGTGATTTCCGCGTAAAGAGAACTTCCCGAAAACTCTTCTCCTGATTCACAAATAATTCGTAAACGTCAGATGTGATAGTGAAATGTGTGTGTGCTAATGAATTCCAATCAGTCGTAAATGGGACGCGCGTGCACGCTCATTCTCAATTACCATAAATCCTGCCCATTAAATCCGACTGACAACTATAGAGCATCACAGTCCCACCCACTGCTTGTGCCAGAAGTAAAAATTCAATTAAATTTCTGCATTGACATTTGGGAAAAAAGCCATAAAAACGTAACCATACATGGTAGACTTAAAACCAGCTACGGCTGTACTAAGCGATAGTATATGCTTATATAAACGTTCATGGGGGCACTAACCTTGTTTTGAGATAAATGCCTTTTATTCGCGATGTCTTGGATAAGTACTTCATTACCCACAATCCTGAACAATCCCACAATCCCACAGTGATGCATCTGATTGGTGGAATTCGTGTAACTGTCTGGTTAAACCACGCGAAGGTCCGTGAAGACTGAAGATCATTAATAAAAAATAAAATTAAATAAAAACCTGTGTTGCGTTTTTTGCACGGTAGACTTATCAGTGCAATCATGTTCTCCTTGGCTGCCATGATGGCTTTTTTCAAGGAGGAAAACAAGTGTTCAAATGGGTGAAAACCACTTTAGATAGGGTCATGTAATGGTAGTTTAGTGTAGCGTGTCCGAGGGTCAGCTTGTGGGTTTTGTAAGCGCCAGCATGAGGGACAAGACCTACAAAGTTTTGGTGAGTTTTGCAGGGAGGTTGGTAACTTTAGTTAACATTATCATCCACTTTAGCTAGGCTACTGTAGCCTTCATATGGTATGAGTCATATCAAGCATTTTATGATGCCACTGTCAAAACAATATTAAGCCTAGGCATACCATTTTGTCCATTTACTGAACATTTGTGTAATGGCAATGACGTGTTGACGACTGAGCGGTGATTTCAGTCAGGTACAAAGCACTGCACCACGTTGCTGTCGTTGTTGTTAACCGCTTTCAGACACGCACACAATATATAAAATACACGATGATAAATATAAAAATCAATATACAATACCTATATAAAACACTATTTATTTACATGATTAATACCGAAAGAACTGCTATTTCTGCACATTCACTATATAAAATAAAAAAAAGGCGCAGTGGTTTATGGGATGAGTAGTTCCTGCGCTCGAAATGAAAATATGTACACAGTCTTGTACCTTTGACTTTTTTTTTTATTTTCTCTTACTTTTTTCACTCGAAATGATATGCTTATGAGTTCTTCCGTAGCTGGTTATTCTCAGACATGCTCTAAAACTCTTTAGACACAGATTTTTCCGAAAGTCAATGGGAAAAATGAATCGGAGATTTACTTCCGGCACCAGAGCTCTCGGGCTGTGGGCGGGACTGTGATGCTCTATATATGGGCATTATATTATGACACCAAACGAATGATTTAAACATGTCTTCTCAAAAGCGAAAGAAAAGTAAAAAATTCTCAGCTGCAGAAATTAAAGTTTTATTATCAGAAGTTCATTCAAAACGCCACGTTTTATTTTCAAGCGTACATAGTGGCTTATCAGGTCCTTAAAAAGAAAGGAAGCTTGGCAGCATATTGCAGATCCTGTTAATTGAGTTTCATCTGTTAATCAAACAGTCCCAGAAGTGAAAAGAAAAACTGTATTTAATTACTATATATAATATTTTTTTCAAAATGCTGTGTAAATATGTACCCGATTAAGGTGAATTAAAATGCAGCCGTATTAATGAGCAAAACGTTCAGATGTTAAAGGGGGGGTGAAATGCTAGTTTTCACTCAATATCCTGTTAATCTTGAGTACCTATAGAGTAGTAGTGCATCCTTCATAACTCCAAAAAGTCTTTAGTTTTATTATATTTATAAGAGAAAGATAGTCTGTACCGTTTTTTCCCGGAAAAAAACCCGAGCGGCTGGCGTGACGTGTGGGTGGAGCTAAAGAATCACGAGCGCGAGTAGGCTTTTGCGTTGAGAGCGTTTGGAAGCTGTGACATAACCGTGAAGAAAAAACCATCATCCAAAACAAACCATGGCTAACAGTTAGATTCAGCAGTATATTTATGATCCAGAATCATGATCCAGAGGCTGAAATTTAACAAGAGCAGCAGCAGCAACGACTACAGCATGACGTCTCTATGTAGAATGTATTGACTAAGTTCCACTTTATGCCGTCTTTTTTTTTTTTTTAGGTGTACATGTGGAAAGTTCAGTTTGATGACAACATTGCATGATGTTTACTTGATGTGCTTACGCGGCGATAGCTTTAAACGCACTATTTATGCCTGGCTGGGAGCAGGTGTAGATTTATTTCGTACTAACTAACATTTGGAGAATACGAACATTTTAATGAACCCGAAAATTTACGGCAGAACCACTTTACACACGATTTACACAAAAATTTGTTCTGCTCGTGTTTCATGAATGAGACCCATTGTCAACAATGAAGTGCTGCTGTGTTGAGAGAAATTTCCCCTTTAGCAAGATCCTAACCCTAACCCTAAGCATAACTTCAAACAGCACCAAGATTTCCCTTTCCCTGGATAGAATGACAGAGGCTCATGGGTAATGTAGTTTACAACTTTTTATTTATAAAGATAATATAAATCATATTTTTAAACCAGTCAACTATTAATCAACAATTGATAGCACGCAAAATTGACAAAACAATGAAATAATTTAAATTGGTGTTTATTTAAGAAAAACATGTGGCAGACCTGCCAACCTTGGATTTTTTTGTTGTTGTTGTTGTTGTGAAAGTCGTGACAATTTCCAAGTATGGTTACCCATACTCAGAATTGGTGCTCTGCATTTAACCCATTCAAGTGCACACACACAGCAGTGAGTAGTGAACACACTGTGAACACACACCTGGAGCAGTGGGCACTCAAGGGCACTTCAGTCATGGGTATTGAGGGTGGAAGAGAGTGCTGTTTATTCAGTGTAGTCATATATTATGCACAAAAAAGGGTTAAAATCACATTACAATGTAACATTGCAGTCTAAAAAAAATTAAAGCAGAAGTTAAAGTTACTAAACTATATATGAAAATAATAAAAATCACAGACTAATTGAGTGAAAAGGCTATTTTGATCAACCCATTTTTTGATTGCACTCCTATTTCATTGAGTTCTGTGTGTTTGGCGCACATGCACGTGGCGCTCGTTCTAAATAAAATCTGTGGAGATTAGCAGGGTATTGCTAAAGCAGAAACTCATGCACTTCTGACAGCTGAAAAATTTCCATAGTTTTTTTTACATTTACAGATGGAGAATATACCTGTGCAAGTTATGCATTAAAAGGGTCATATAATGCCCATTTTCCACAAGTTGATATGATTCCTTAGGCTTTTGATGAAAAGTCTGTAACATAGTTTGTTTATAATTCCTCAGTGGTAATCGAGCGCAGTGTTAGTTCAGTCAGGCCAGGATTCCAACAGAGTATCTTACCAGATTTCAAGTCATGAACTTAAGCGAATTCGCCACGTTGTTTGTCAAGCAACGGACTGAATTGATATGAGCGAGCACTTGATATAGATACTTCGCCCTCAATTCATCACAAAAATTGTACTAATATGACCGACTTTACTTTACTCAACTTTACTCGAGATCTGCTCCCTGCTGGAAGAAGCTGGTTCTGCTGGCACTGCTGGCCTCCTGTCGGCAATGGCATGTACCCTTTCATCCAGAGCTGGGCCATGTGTGGCAATGACGGCACAGCGGGGATCTGGCATACAACATGAGGGCCGATTGTTGATGAGAGGAGTGTGGCCCAGATCAGTCAGGTGATATGTGACCCAAATCAGGCTAAGACCTGGCAGCATATTATGTGACCCATTATAAACAAGATAAATACAATATTGCATGATAGGGGTTAAATGATCACATACATTTTAATGAAGTGTAGTATTGTTCAAATGTAGTCTTTGACATGGCAAGTCAAAACAGAATGAAACATCATTTAAAATTTCAGCAAATCAGTTAAATCATTAAACTGCACTTAATTATAATTGTATTAAATGTTATATTAGTATTCTTGGTACAAATAATCTTAGAATCCTTACATGAAAAGAAAGAGAAAGAGAGACAGTATTTAACCATTATCATGTAATATTTATTTGGTTTACTATGGGGCACACACTGATCTATATAATAGAGAGTGGGGGCACATCATTTTTATTAATATGCTGTCATGCACAAGCATTAAATAAAATTATCATGAAAGTATTATATCTTTATTTAAATCCTGTATCCATGTGATGCTTGGTGTGAGGAACAGATCCAAATTCAAACCGCATTCAATGGCGATATGTATTTCCTTCCTGCTCTTTGACACATCTGTAGTAAATTCTTATGATTAAGTTACATGTGTCAGATTTCAACATTAACACCATTAGAACAATTATTGACAAATTCAATTCGGAAAAGAGATTGTCAAATCTGGGGCAAGTTATCAAAGAGATGCACAGTCTGACCCTTACATGTAAAGCCATGAGAGTAAACAAGATCCTTGGATTGACTTCCCCCCACCTAGCAGAACCAGACTGAAATTCCTAAGGGGACCTTTTAACCTCTGGTCTCCATAGAATATCCTTATGTCAGAGAATGGCACAGGAACAGTCTTTTATAGATGTAGATGCACCAAAATGAACTCAAAAAGACTTATAAATGAATATCAGTCCATTGCAAATTAACCCACACATTTGACTACGATGTGTATTATCACTTATTGTGTATGTCTTTTAATAACTATTAGATAGCTTAAGGTTTCATATTCATGTTCTGTATTTATGTGTTTCAATCTGCTAGCTTGTTTCTGACCATCAGTTATTTGTCAAATGTATCATATTCGTGTTATAGGAATCATGTCCAAAATTATACCCTGCAAGAGCAGGAAAATTCGGACCACGTGCTTGATAAGATAACATAAGATTTATGATACCCTGAGCAAAGACAATATCCAATTGGTCAAGACAACATTTGGGGTGTGACCAAAAGGCCAGTTTAATTACTCTTGTGTTTTCTGCTTACAAGTTAAAGTCTTAAACTGCCGATCTTGTTACTGTGCTAATTAACAGTGTTTTCACTATACTTTGGATATTAATATCCAGTGAATATTTGATATTAAACGGCTCATTCAGTGACTCGCAGGGCGTCTCAGTGATCAGCCGTGAAACAGTGATTCTGTTCAAATTCCCTTTAAGTTAAATTGACCTGTTTCCCTTACATATTTGTCACAGCCACACCTGCTACACTCCCGGAATCAGACACTCACGCCACACCCACTCGTCCCCAATCACCGGAATTCTGAACACCTGTGCGTCATCACCAGTGCCACATATAAAGCCATCCGTCACCATCACCCAGTGTCTGGTCTTGCACTGATCGCCTCACCCTAACCAAACCACCTATCGGCTAACCTACCTGATCCTCTGAACCCTCATCTTCATCATCTGTGTTCCTGTGCCCATCGTCTTCGTCTGAGCTACCATCTGTGTCACCATCACCCAAGGGAAATTATATCATCACTGTGTCATCTGCGTGTCAAGATTCACCTGTGTCTGAAACCTCTGTGTCACATTAAAAACTATTGCACTAATTCCTCTGTGTCCTCGTCTGTGTCTGACAATATTATTGGTGGAGAATGCGGAGAGTTTATCTAAATTGTGAGCATAAACCAAGTTATTTAATCTTTTCTCTTGCTGCGGATGAAAGAGGAGAAGTTTGTGATGTTTGTGTGTGACCCGTGATGTTTGTGTGTGACTTAAATGAATGAACGCTTAAATGAATTGCGCTTAAATGAATGAACGCAGAAGAGAATAACTAGAGTTCGCCTCTCCATTGTTAACAGCAGTAAGTGAACTTAAAAGTGAACATCTGAGATCATACAATAAGGTAGAAATTGAGCATGTCCCTCATTTTTGTAATACCTTGTTTATAGCTAAATTAGTGAATAAAGAATAGTTTTGAGCATGTTCCACAATCTATTTATCAAAGCTTTAGTATTCATAGTTTGATTCCCAGTGCATGTTCCACTGCCGAATCAAATGATATTCGAGTCCCTAGGGTTAAACATTAGAGAATAATGTTCGTCTGTTCACAAAGTAAATGCAATCTCGTGTAACACTGCGTGTTTCCAAAAGTAATTTGAATGGGAATGTTTTAAAAGCTTGATCAAGTAAATCTTAACTGTGTACCAACAGCGAAGAAAACCTGTCTGTGTCCTGAGAAACTGGCACATAGATCTAAATATCCGCAGAGATCGCTGTCACTGTGTTCCCTTAACTGCAGCATCAAGCTGCTATTTGAATTAAGTTAAATTTAACTCAATATGAACTGAGAGTTTAAGTGCCACATCGCAAAACCACCTAAAAGCGGAGTTGTTATTTGTACAGTGTTGAAATGAGCCGACATTTCATGTAACATGCTTAACTGTGCTTTCAATTCAATGATTCATGTGCTAGTCCATAAGAGTTTGTTTTGGTTGCCACAGTTACGACCTTGACACGGAAGTCTTGATGCTCTTCCGGAGCAACTTTGATCTACGCGCACACAGCGCATCGACGCTAGTGTAAACAAACTCCACGGTGTCGTATTTACATTGACTTCTATGCTAAAGCCACTAGCCTCAAAGGTTAACCATTAGCATTACCATACAGTGGTTGAACAGTGTCTGTTTGGGCAACCCTAAAGTGATTTAACCCTTTAAACATCTCAACTTACACTTTGTGGTCTCTTTCTCTCTCTTATTGCTCTCTTTTCTCACTATACCACTTATTTTAATTTTACTTGAAAGGGAAATACTGACTCACAATTATTAATTGTGTCAAATTCAAATTTAACTGGAACATTACATTTATTTGGAATCATTCAAAATTTCTCTCTTAGATCATTTCATATGATCATTACTTCTAGTATTCTCTTTGGGCCCAATTATTTTAGGTATGTATAAGCTTTGAACTTTGAAAGTTTGAGTAAACTTTTTCTACCTAATTTATTTATTACCCATCTGAATATATTCTATTCATACTTGTACTTATTGTATTCTACCCCTTCTACCCCATTCTACCCCTCCTTCTTCTTGTCAGGTACTGGTAAGGAGGAACTCAGGTGCAGACAGGGATTCTCAAACAAAGGGTTTATTACAAAAAGGGGAAAAACAAAACCCACGAGGGGGAAAACAATACCTAGGGTAAGGACTAAATAACCAAACAAGACAGGGCTGACCAGATAAAGACACTAAACACTAACTATAAACAAACACTCACGGTATACAGGATACAATCACAATGACTGGTACAAATCTCAATGACCAGTGAGGAACACATCTGAGAAACACAGTTGAGGTACAATGACAATGAACCGACGCAAGACAGAGCACACTAGGAGATCTAAATAGGGGGAACAATTAAGACACGACAGGTGTTACAGATAGGACAATCACGACACGACTAGGATAACAAGGGGGGCGGGGCAAGGGAACGAGACAACACAAGCACATGGCCCAAAGACAAGGCCATGCGCTTGTACACAAAACATGGGTCTGTCATGATCCTGCCTCAAGACTAGGAAAAATCAAGGACACGAGGGCAGGATCATGACAGAACCCCTCCCTTAAGGAGCGGCTTCCAGACGCTCCTCAAGGGAACATCAAACACGGGACATGACTGACATGACAGACTGGGACACAGACACAAACCAACAAGACATGACAAATAATAACAACGGCAAACATGAGTACACAACAGCAGGGTTGGGATGACAAATCAAAAAAAACAAACAGGGAAGGGGAGGGGGCGGGACCACAAAGTGCATGGGGGACAGACCAGGGCGGGGGGGTGGGGTAGGAATCTTAGGAGGACAGGACGAAGGCTGACGACGGGGGGTACGGGCAGGTCTGGGTGGTGAGGGGCGGGGAGGGGTCTCGGGACAACTGACAGGGGACATGACAGGAGCAGACAAGGGACGCGGGGCAACACTTACGGGACGCGGGGCAAGACTTACGGGACGCGGGGAGACGACATCTACTGGACACGGGGGGACGACATCTACTGGACATGGGGGGACGACAGGACACGGGGGGGCATTAACGGGACACGGGGCCACATCAACGGGACACATGACTACATCAGCAGGACACGGGGCCACATCAACAGGACACGGGGCCACATCAACAGGACACGGGGCCACAACGGCTGGACACGGGGAGACAACGGCTGGACACGGGGAGACAACGGCTGGACACTTGGTACTTCTGGGGACAGGGTCAGGGGACAAAACAGGACTGACGGGGACTTCTAAAATTTGGACAAGACGGGACAAATAATCAGAAAATGCTTTAGCAGCTAGGACAATTGGCATCTCCTTATGAGATGAAACCGACTGTACAAGAGTCTTTGCTGCAGAGTCGGCCGCGGCTCTCTCCTCCGCTCTCACGACTGCCGACTTGCATACAGCTTTCTTTCCCGGCTCGGGCACGCTAGCGCTCACCGCTGCTGACTCGGACACGCTCACTGCTGCTGGCTCGGGCACGCTCACTGCTGCTGGCTCGGGCACGCTCACTGCTGCTGGCTCGGGCACGCCCACCGCTGCTGGTACGGGCACGCCAGTGCTCTCCGCTGCTGGCACGGGCACGCCAGCGCTCACCGCTGCTGGCACGGGCACGCCAGCTCTCTCCGCTGCTGGCACGGGCACGCCAGCGCTCACCGCTGCTGGCACGGGCACGCCAGCGCTCTCCGCTGCTGGCACGGGCACGCCAGCGCTCTCCGCTGCTGGCACGGGCACGCTCACCGCTGCTGGCTCGGGAGGAGACAGGGTCACAGGACCGGCAGGCCCCTTCTTCTTCCTCTTCCTCCTCGGGCGCGGTGCAGAGGCTACAGCTGGGTCAGAGGCGGGTTGGGGGAGTTTGGTCTCGGACAGGGCAGACTCGGACGCCAAAGACTCTGAAGTTGACTCCCATGAAAACCGTCTCCCTCGTTTCATGGGGAGACTGCTGGCTGTGGAGGGCACCTCAGGACTCTGGGGGGGGCTTGCCTGATCCCCCAGGGTTGCCACGGCCAGGACACGACCCTCAGGGATCGTTGGCAGCTGGGTAGGTGGAGGGGACCTCTGTGGCTCCTCCTGGGAGATGCTTTCCCACAGCCGGGCATAATTACGGAGGACCCATTCCCCCTCAGGCGAGTATGGGAGGGTGACCCCCTTCCTGTCGGTGGGGGACGACAGCCAACATTGTCGACGGAACTCCAACAAGTGTTGGAGCTCGGGGGAACTTCTGCCTGCTGAGTTCCTTTTTGGTCGGTTCATTCTGTCAGGTACTGGTAAGGAGGAACTCAGGTGCAGACAGGGATTCTCAAACAAAGGGTTTATTACAAAAAGGGGAAAAACAAAACCCACGAGGGGGAAAACAATACCTAGGGTAAGGACTAAATAACCAAACAAGACAGGGCTGACCAGATAAAGACACTAAACACTAACTATAAACAAACACTCACGGTATACAGGATACAATCACAATGACGGGTACAAATCTCAATGACCAGTGAGGAACACATCTGAGAAACACAGTTGAGGTACAATGACAATGAACCGACGCAAGACAGAGCACACTAGGAGATCTAAATAGGGGGAACAATTAAGACACGACAGGTGTTACAGATAGGACAATCACGACACGACTAGGATAACAAGGGGGGCGGGGCAAGGGAACGAGACAACACAAGCACATGGCCCAAAGACAAGGCCATGCGCTTGTACACAAAACATGGGTCTGTCATGATCCTGCCTCAAGACTAGGAAAAATCAAGGACACGAGGGCAGGATCATGACACTTCTTGTTTTGGTTATACACTTAACCACTATTGTTTTATGTATAGATTTTCTCCATAATTTATTTGCATTTTTGCTTATTTTGCCCATTTATTGCTTTTTAAGTTTACTTTTTCTTATAATTTCTTTCCTCTGTGCATCCTAGCTTGTGAACGACACACCTGAGCCCTAAAAGGAGACATTGTTATCCCTCACTACGAGTTCAGATAAATTAGAAAGACAACTCTGTTTCACATAAAGTTTATTTTGTTTGATTCGTTTTGCAGAAAACTAAAACAACGCTCTCCTCATAGTTGAGATAACCACTAGTGAGACTTAGGCCCAATCCCAATTCTATTTTATACCCCTTCCCCTTCCTCTTCCCCTTGTCCCTTGAAACAGAGTGTCAAGGGGTAGGGGAGAAAATATTCCCCTAAGGATTGGGACACCACTGCATGACGTCTGACCTCGAGTGCCCATTCAACTTCATTCTTCCCTAACTTTCTATCATCCTGGAACTTATGTATGTGTGAGTGTGTGTGCTTATGTGTTAGATTAGTTTATATGTCTGCTGCTACTTAGCCACGATGAGAAGAAACACCACCGTCTCGTCAAACTTTACTTCTGTTTTTCTACTTTAGTTTATTTTCTTTTCCGTTGAGAGTTTTGTGTTGTGAGTTAAGTTTTGTAACGCTGTGTCTCAGAATCTGACCTCGAGTGCCCGTTCAATTCATCCAGCCCACAACTCCACGTCTTCAGCCAACGCCTAACCACGGGCTTCCCAAGACATCACTTCAACGACTACTGAACTTTCAGCCAATCAGCAACCTCGGGAAACCCCATTTTAAACAACAACAAAGGGAAACCCCGTTACACAGGCAATGCAAGTACCTCCAGACTCACATCTGTACTGTCCTCTACTGTCCTCACATCTGTCCTCATTGAGGATTCCACATTTTCATTATCTTAACCTCATCCAAGCTCTGCTTGCGTCTTTTTTAAAGACACTATTCCGGCCATGTCTTCTTGGTTGTGGTCGTTTCCTATACTTCAATTGAGAGCAATGATCATTGTCTTCAGTGTCAGGGCTCGCTGAAGCTGCATTCATGGATGGTTCATGTGCTTACTAAGCATATGACCATGGCAGCGCTGCACTACCCTTGCTGACTTCTCTGCCGTGAGCAGATAACCAACGTAGCCCTGGAGTAGCCCTGACATGGGCAAGATGTGGGAAGCTGCTCTTTCTCAGGAGATGACAGAGACAGCACCGCTTGTTCCCCCAGGGGAGGGCCAGGTGGAGAATCTTTAGTTTTTGTTTTTTTCTGTTCCACTGGCTCAAGGGACAGCGGAACCCACATTTTCAAAGAAAGTCCATTTTTTCAACTTTTCCTTTAGGTTCTCAAACACGCCACTTCCTCACTCTCGCCCACAATGCTCATTGCATACGTGGTGCCTCTCCACACAACTTTGGCCAGTCCCTCTTGGGACACAGGGAGTTCTGCAGTGAACAGTCAGAATGTGATGCCATCTGCCCTTTCCAGCTCGACTCCCTTCAGTGGCATCATCATGGGTGCATCAATTGTCCCTTTGGTGCCACCTGTATGGAGTTTGGGTGTGTTGCTTGCGCCACCCAACGCATCCTGCTGGCTCATTCAGTTCATCAGACGGCCCTCCAAGTTCAGCTGCAATCTCAAGACTTTGCTGGCAGTCCGAGACACACATGTCTTGTCAGAAGGGATTGCTGTCCTCCTGGAAAAGGATGCAATCGAGCCGGTCCCTTCAGCCGAGATGAAGCAGGGGTTCTACAGCCCTTGCTTCATCATACCCAAGAAAAGTGGTAGCCGTCGGTCAAGCCTGGATCTGCTTGTTTTGAAACGGGCCCTTCACTAGCTTCCATTCAAGAAAGCACATCATCAGATGCATCCAGCCCCGGTATTGGTTCGCAGGATAATACTGGTTCAAATGGGCAATAATGTGGCATTTTTGTACATCAGCCGGCAGGGAGGTCTAAGGTCATGTCGCATGTCACAGCTTGCCAGCCATCTCCTCCTCTGCATTCAGACACAGATCAAGTCGCTGCGCGCCATCCACATTCAAGGACAGCTCAATCGTTAATTAATATGAATTATATACGAATGCTTCACATAATACTGTACATGTGCAAAGAGAAACATCGTAAGTCAAGCAGCTGGCTGTGGAACAGTGCAAGATGATTTGTAATGCATGAGCATGTAAACGCACATATTGCTTCTTAGCCTTTTGTGGGAATATGTACATTGGAGCTTAACTTTTAAGGCCCGACAGGACCCGAGCCTGACAGGTTTCGACCCGAGCAAGACAAGTACATTTTGATTGACAGCTTTTTAAAAGCCCGAACCCATTTACGGCCTGACATTATTCAAATGTGCAGAGCACACACAGGTCTTTTTCCTTTTGTCAAGAATGAGTCATTTATCCATGTTTTAACATAATTTATTCATAACTAACGTAGACTATAGGCAGGGCCGGATTAACCATACGGGCAACTGGGCAATTGCCCAGGGGCCCAAGACCTCTAAAGGGCCCAGGGCAGCAAATGCACGAGCAAAATACTGTATCTGGTAATCTCCCGCTTTATATTAAACAAACTGTCAACACGGGCTTTTGCGCGCTGCACAGAAGCGACGCTGCGCTGCCTATGACTTGAACGTGAGTTGAGAGCGGTTGAGATCAGTCTCATGCGGACTGACCAATGAAGATAGGGCCTCAAGTTAAGACCCTCTCCTTATTGGTCAGTCCGCATGAGGCGGGTCAAATGTTACGCCGAGCAGGTTAAGTCAGGCGTTGCTACAACAGAAAGAAAATCTGACATGGAGAAGCTAAGTGGGAGCGTGAAGCAGAAATTAAAAAAGGAAAGGACATCAGAAACGCAGAAAATTTAAAGTATATACCTAAAATAGGCAATTCCTTCACTCCTGTTAATGGTGCCGACAGTGCTGTTAAGTCAGCTTCTGTCAACGACGAGGACAACTCAGCTAGCCAGGACTTTTATACACCCGCCAGCTTACGTTTACAGCCCGGAGAGAGAAGAGCATTTCAAATTCAAACATGCACTTCGTCATTATTTAGGATTTAAATTGTGTGTTTTGCCAGATTATGTAGCATTTATTTCTGTCTCGTCTTCTTCAGAGAAATTGTCAGATTTCTAAATGTTTTTGTAGCACTAAAATGTTAAACTGGTTATTTGTGCTGTGATATGTTGTTTTTCTATTTTAAAACAAGTTAAAATGAGCTTTTTCCTTGAGGTGCCAGCTTCATTAAAATGCTGTAAATTGTTGTGGAGGGATAACTGGCAGATTTCAAATTGTGTTGGACTAATAACTTGATTGCCTTGTTGAATTCTGAGGAAACAGGGTCACCCTGTCAGGGTGATTTCTGCTTAAAATGAGCTGAGGACCAAATTGTTTCTTGATGTGTTGTCTGTGGTCTTCTGTTATAGCTCTATCAATTCAATACATTTCTATTGGGAATAAATGCTATTAAATAAACAATGGTTTGAAATTGGTTGCTTATTAATTCATTTTTGTGAAAATGGAGGATATTTCCCTCCCTCTCAATGTAGTGGGTCAATTTGACCAGATTATACAGATGCTGATGTGTTTTGTTTTCATAGCATCATATGTGAGTGAATGTCTTTGATAGGGGACGTAGTAGTGCATTTGTAGTTCTAAGAGCATTTAAATATTTGTAAATCAAAATACACCTGATGAAAGTTAGAATTTGAAGTATTGAGTATATTTACTGTATATTACAGTAATATATTCTGTATATGACCATATTATGGTGATCCTGGGTCGTGATGATGGGGCCCTTGAATATTGTTGCCCAGGGTACAACAAAGTGTTAATATGGCCCTGACTATAGGCCACTTGAAAGTTGGAATAAAGAAATAAAATAAGTCCTCTGTAACATCGTAATCTCTCAACACTCTAAATAGGAATAGGTTCATTTAGCTTATAAATAGACCAACACAGCAATAAAAATGAGATTTTTAAACAAATTAAATTAAGATAAATTTTTAATTAAGATGGGTATTTGGCAATAACGAAATTAAGATAAAGGCTCCACCGGGTTTGCTTCACCGCGAGCAGCAGACATTTAATAAAAGAATGCCAACATTAGCGTAAATACTCTGTCCACATTATGCATTTAAGACTCAATGAATATTTAGTTATCATTTGAAAAACCTTTAATCACAGCGATTAGGCTAAGCCTGCATGTTTTTGTGAAGGAAAATGACCGAATCCACTGTATATGTCTTCAGCGCGTTCCTGTGCTCACTGATGGTGTGTCATTATTCACTCATTATTATCATTAGAAACATGGTCAAAACTTTTTCACACCTCAGACTTTGCTTTACTTGCTGATGCAACCAAATGTAATCGCCAAAGGCAAGCCTCCGTTACATCTACTCATCATCCATTTTCAAATCTTTCTCGCGCTAATCGAAACACATTACATGACCGTTCCTTTACCTCGCAAACCGGAGCACAAACCTGAGCCCGACCCGAGCCCGCGTAAGATGATTTAAATTAAGCCCGAACCCGCTGTCCCATCAGATGCCATCGGGTTCGGGCAAAGATCTTCAGCTCTAATGTACATACAGCAATGTGAGGGCAGGGTGATTTGAGTTCAGGACTCTCACAGTCTGGTGGGAAAAGCTGTTGAGCAGTCTGGCAGAATGGACTCTGATGCTCTGGTATCCCCTTCCTGATTGTAGGAGCTGGAAGCGACTGTGGGAGGGATAGGTGGGATCCTTCATGATCGTGTGAGAACAATGTCCAGGATGGAGGGGAGAGGGGCACCAATGATCTTTGCAGCTTTGTTCACTGCTGCACTAAAGCTCCCATTCCAGACAGTGATGCACCTGATCAGCACAATCTCTATGGTTCTTCTGTAGAAAGTGGTGAGGATGTGTGGAGGGAGACTTGCCCTTTTCAGCCGCCAGAGAAAGTGTAGCAGCTGTTGTGGCTTCTTGGAGAGTGACATGGTGTTGGTGGTCCAGGTGAGATCCTCTGTGATGTGCACCCCCAGGTATTTAGTGCTGCTGACTCTTTCCAAAGTCGAGCTGTCGATGGTCAGTGGGGGGTGGTCAACAGAGTTTCTCCACCACATTGAGAAACAGGTTTTTAGTGCCACACCATTTAGCCACTTCTTCTCTGTAGTGTGTTTCATCGCTGTTGCTGATGAGACCTACCACTGCTGTGTCCATCCACGAACTTAATGATGTAGTTGGAGCTGAGCTCAGCACCTGTGGAGCACCTGTGCTCAATGTGGTAGTGCTGAGGTGTTGTGGTCGACATGGACTGACTGAGGTCTTCCAGTAAGAAAGTCCAGGATCCAATTACAGAAGGAATTGTTAAGGCCAAACAGGTTTATTTTATTAATGAGCTGATGTGATATTATTGTGGCGAATGCTGAGCTGAAGTTGATGAACAGCATTCCGATAAAGGAGTCTTTAATTTCTAGGTGGGTAAAAGTCAGGTGGGGGGTGGATGAAATTGCATCGTCTGTAGACCCTTTAAGCTGGGTTGAGCTGTGTGTGTGTGGAAATGCTTTTATACTTTTTTATAAATAAAGTATCATTTGTTATATTTTTTTACATTCACATCTCCACTGTATACCTGTGGGTACAAACCTTTGTCCTTATTGGACCATTATCCAACTGGGTGAAATTCCCGGGTGGTGTACAATTTGGATTTTCAGTGGTTTCTGGGAATCCACCACCTTTGTAATTATAGTCCAAACAACAGCTGTGGTGTGATTAGGGATGAACACAGTATACTCAATACCACGACTTAGGTGCCCTTGAGCAAGGCACTGAACCCCCAACTGCTCCCCGGGCGACGCAGCATAAATGGCTGCCCACTGCTCCGGGTGTGTGTTCACGGTTTGTGTGTATTCACTGCTGTGTGTGTGCACTTTGCATGGGTTAAAAGCAGAGCACAAATTCAGAGTATGAGTCACCATACTTGGCAGTATGTCACGTTCACGTTCACTCGTTCACTCACGTTTGTTCGTTCACTCAGTGAAAACTTAGGCTACAGTAGATGTGGAATAAGATGCGAGCTGAACATATTTTACACAAACACCCTAAACCATATTACGAAAGACTTCACTTGAATCACTTATCAGTGGATCATCAAGGTTACACAACACAACCGAACCTATACTTCAAGATTACAATTATATGTTGAGAATGTTGCATGACAAAACTAAGAATTATATAAATTTAATTGTGTTAAGTTTTTCTTTGGTCTCCATAATAACCACAGGCTGCCTTGTGAGATGTTGTCAAAAAATATTTTTAAATCAATTGTTCAATGTTCTTTCTTTCTCCCTTGTTTTAGAATATACTGATGCTGATGAATAATCAAAGTAAAGACCTTCTTTTTGTCACTGATATACAGTAGCTGTGAAATAGGAAATAAGTTAAATAAATCCATTCTGGGGATTAGTGTCTTATTTATTTATTATTGATTAGTCAGCTAATATGTTTAATTACAATATAGCATGTCAATATACAATACATATACAATATGTCACTTATGTTCAAAGTAAAAGCAATGCTGAAGTCCTAAATGACAATTTTAACTGTTGGTTACCATTTTGAGATGCTAGATTACTTATACTACCTTGAGTTTGAAAAGAGAGACCTTAAAATGATTATAGAATTATGCTTTTAGGAGTCATAGTCATTTACTTGACACCTTAAAATAAAATACTTTTATTAGTCTATTATAATGTTATTATTTCTCTACTGAAAACTTCTAAAAAGAAATAAAATGATTTAAAGTAGCTCATTTTGTCTTCCAGTCAACTTCTCACATGCTGCTTCATTTTACAAAGGGCCTCCATTCAGAACATGGCAAATTATACAACTGCCATCTGTTGCAAGAAAGAAAAAACAATGCTTTATTTATTTTTATTTTTTGCATTATGCATCATGCATAAACATAAACATTCATGAATGTTTAGTATGGTACACACAGAATTATTAGAATTAAATGCCTTGAATCACTGACAATGTTTGTTTTTGTTGTTGTTTTTTGACATGTCAGAATTCAACACACTGGGAGAAAAATATATAGCTTCTTTAGAAATAATATATGTAGCACTATATATTAATCTGCTGATACATGATTTAATGCAATTTAAATTAATGGGACATTTATCATATGATTTCATTGTACACATGGAGTACTTTGTATCCCTGTGTTCACCAAACCCATCTTGAGTGTTTGCTGCTAAAAGCTAATATAACGCTAAGCATAATTTTATGTCCACAGCACATTTTTTTATTTATTTAATTGTGACCCTGGACCACGAAATTACTGATATTTTTGTTTTTATGAAAGCTAAATAAACAGCTTTTCATTTATGTATTGTCTTGTTAGGATAGGGCCATATTTGGCCGAGATACAACTATATGGAAATCTGGAATATTAGGGTGCAAAAAAAAAAAAAATCTATACATTGAGAAAATCACATTTAAAGCTGTCCAAAGAAAGTTCTTATCAATGCATATTTCTAATCAAAATGTAAGTTTTTTATTTATTATTATTATTATAATTGTGTATAATTATAATACATAATTGTGCTTATTGTATCCTGCTTTATAAATGTCAAAAATACAAACAGATAAATAACAGAAAGCTATTTCAATGTACAAAAGTAATTGATTAGAGCACATTTACAGTATTTCTATGCATTTTGAAAGGTTTTTAAAAATGTATTTTTAGATTTGATTTTTAAAATTGAAAATATGCAAATTGAATACAAATAAATAAATACCTCACAGTGGACGTGAGTAAATAAAACGTGATCACTCCCCAATTCTGGTCCAGGCGGCCCACCATCATTTCCACACACATATATATATATATATATATATATATATATATATATATATATATATATATATATATATATATATATATATATATATATATATATGCGCACACACTCACTTTTGAACAGTAAGATCTTTAATGTTTGTTTAAAGAAGTCTCACCATGTCTGCTCACAATTTCACAAAGCCTGCATTTATTTGATCCAAAATACAGCAAAAGCAGTAATATTGTGAAATATTTTTGCTATTTAAAATAACTGTTTTCTGTTTGTATGTTGAAAACAGCTGAGAAGAATGTTTTCAGGTATCTTTGATGAATAGAAAGTTCAGAAGAACAGCATTTATCTGGAATATAATTTTTTTGTAACATTATAAATGTCTTTTATCATCATTCTTACTCAGTAAAGGTATTAATTTATATAACATATAAAATAATACCGACTCCAGGCTTTTGAATGGTATTTGTATAATGTAAAAAAAAAAAAAAAATATATATATATATATATATATATATATATATATATATATATATATATATATATATATATTAGGGGTGTAACGATACGCGTATTCGTATTGAACCGTTCGGTACGACGCTTTCGGTTCGGTACGCGGTACGCATTATGTATACCGAACGGTTCGTTGGAGTAATTAATTATATTTGAAAAAAAAAAAAAAAAAGAGAGAGATAGAAATATAATGATATGCGTTCAACAAGGTAGCCCAATAACCCAAACAACGTAACAGGCAACGCCCCTGACACTCCCGAAGAAGAAAAAAACACCATCTTATATGTTTATGTTAGGCTACTCAGCAGGCGCTCGCTCACTCAGTACGCGCTGAAGGCTCGTTGCAAAATAGCCAATGCGTTTAACAGACTAGAAATGAGAAGATCCCCCAATAACCAACAGGTCTGGTGTTTGGGTGCACTTTGGATTCCCTTTAAGCTATAATGGTGATGGCAAGAGAGTGGTGGATAAAAAAACAATGGTATGTCGCATCTGCAACATGACAGGGTACACCAGCGGGAATAAAAAAAAAAAAAAAAAAAAAAAAAAAAAACACCAGCGGGAATATCTGGGATATATGCGTCAGTACTATCTGGGAAAAGACGAAAAAAAGGAGAAACATGCACGCAGCAAACTATCCCTGCAGCATTTAGACACTATAGCTTACAGGGAATCCAACCCAAACACCAGACCTGTTGGTTATTTTAGGATCTTATATTTCTGGTCTGTTAAATGCATTAGACATTTTGCAACGAGCCTTCAGCGCGTGCTGAGTGAGCGAGCGCCTTAGGGGCCGTTCACATATCGCTCCTAAAAACGCGTGGAAAACGCTAAGCACGTCTTTCTCCTCCTTTCCAAAGCGCTCGGGCAGAAGCGCTCATGAGGCGTCTGTCTTTGCTAAGCAACAATGACGTGCTCTCTCCATGAGACGCGGAAATTTCAGCGAAGGATAAATGGATTTGCAGCTCTAAAAATCGCTTGCAGTAGCTCTGCTACTAAATTTATTTCAAAATTGCAATCCATATACAACTATGATCAGCTGTTCCTTCATCTTGGCTGAGCTCTCAACCTTGTTACGGGAAAGGATGAAGCTGATTGGTTGGTTCTTGTCACATGACCCGCGGTGCGCTTGCGGCATTCTGAAAAGTTGAGATGTTTTTACATTTTGCTGTATCTAAAACGTATCGAACCGAACCGAACCGAACCGTGACATCAGTGTATCGTATCGAACCGAACCGTGAATTTTGTGAACCGTTACACCCCTAATATATATATAAAATAAATGCAGACTTTTTTTTATCTTTCTATTGAATCTTTCTTACTGTTCAAAGATTTTTGAATGGTAGTGTATATACGTAGCCTATGTATCACACTCATTGCATTTTGTTTTGGATAAGAATAAAATGTCAGGTCCATCAATATTGTCTTTTTTATTTGTTTAAATCTAGCTTTATTTGCATTTGGCCCATGGAAACCTCTATGAACACACTTGACTTGTCTTGGCCAAAAAATTGCAGTGGATGAATTTACGTTTTATTAAAAAGTTTTTCTTTACCTATTTCACACTCATGGACACATTAGGATAGGTTAGATGCCACATTAGGATAGGTTAGATGCCTGCCTCTGTTGCATGTCCTTATCAAGCACTTTACCGATTCAACTACTCTCTTCTTCTCCTCCTCCTGCCTGGTTCTTTGGCTTGCATCACTCACCTCAGAGCAAGCCTGTTCTTGATAAATCTGCTGTGAAAACATGGGAAAAGCTGATGAGTAAAAGTCGGGGTGAAGCAATCTTTATACAATCATGGCCAAAAATAGTGGCACCCTTGGTAAATATGATCAAATAAGGCTGTGAAAATTAATATGCATTGTTAATCCTTTTGATCTTAAAAAAAAAATCACAAAAAGCTAACCGCTCATTGGATTATAATAATTTAAAATGGGGGGAAATATCACTATAAAATATGCATTGGCCACAATTATTAGCACCCTTAGAAATTCTTATAAGTAAAATATCTCTGAAGTATATTCCCATTCATATTTAGAGGTGCTCCGATCACGATCGGCCGATCGTTATGCGTATCTCCTCAGTAAAGCCGGTTTTCTAATCAGCGGTTAATTCCATCAGGTGCGTGATTTCACATAGAGCAGCTGTTACTACACAGAGCCGTTGTTAATAGAGAAGATGCGCAAATCACGTTAATTTTCAGCGTTTATTGGCCCATCTTCTCAGTTAACAACGGCTCTGTGTAGTAACAGCTGCTCTATGTGAAATCACGCACCTGATGGAATTAACCGCTGATTAGAAAACCGGCTTTACTGACGAAATGCGCATTAACGATCGGCCGATCTTGATCGGAGCACCCCTATTCATATTTAAAATTAACATGAAATTAACATGATTATTAACATGAAATTATCCAGCCATGGCTCCCTTTTTCACAAAAATTATAAATTGGAGGAAAAATATTTAAATATTTATTAAAACATTTATTTAAATGGGTCTGGCTTCTATGGTCAGATGAAACAAAACATATGAGCTTTTTAGCAGCAAATACTCAAGATGGGTTTGGTGAACACAGGGATAAAAATACTTCATGTGTACAATGAAATATACTGCTGTATTTTTAATGTTGTGAGCCTATATTTCTGCTAGGTATTTTTTTGAAAATTTTGGAAATTTTATAATGGGCCATGTTTGGATCTTCCAACCATACACTGTAAAAAATTTTGCCGTTAAATAACAGTACTTTTCTGGCAGCAGGGGTGCCAGTAAAGTACTGTTAATTTACAGCTCTTAACCATTAATTTACCACTCTTATTTTTTAACAGTATTTTACCGTAAATTCTACCATGGAAATTAACTCCACTCCCACTGCTTCAAACAGTTCGAGTTTTTAAACTAGCATTCCTACGATGTTAGTACTATGAACTTATTTCATTTGAGTCCACTGAGAAGGAATATTTCTTACACTTAATGTGCAGTAATAAAGTAACTAAATACATGACTTTTACTCAAATCACTGCAGCTCATTGTCAGCTGTATTACACATGTATGTGCTGAAGTACTTAACACAGAGATCACCACTGTATCAGCGACTCCACATTTACTGCCTTTATATAAAGCAGCAGAAAATCAGAATTTGTGGTTCATCATTGACTGAAGCACCGGCTCTACTCTACAGCACAATGGTGAACAACAAAACTATATTAAACTAAACGATCTCTCTTGTGCAAACACACATTAATACAGTCGAGTTCAGTATTTACTCTCATTATCAGTGTATGACTTTGCCTAATTTTTTTTCTATGGATGTTCACAAATATTTTAGTTAAATTAACTTATTTTTCATTTGGTAAATCTGATGTTTACATTTTACAGTATATTACTGTTTTTCCTTGACTTGACGGCAAAAAACTGTAGAAAAACACTTTTTTTTGCTGGCAACCATTAATTTACGGCAAGAAACAGTAGAAAAACAGTTATTTACTGGCAGCAGGGGTGCCAGTAAATAACTGTTTTTCTACAGTTTGTTTCCTGTAAATTAATTACAGTTTATTACTGTTAAATTATGTTTCATTCTGTTTTTTCTTCATCCTAAATCTTTAACCCTTTAAACCCCACAAGAAAATCCTCAGTTTTAAATGAACACTTATAATGTGTGCACACTACAGAGTGTTAGAGTAACACTGAATCAGTGAAGTTAATGAGATAATTCAGTGATTAATTGATGATTGAGCATTAGTGATAAACACCTGCAGAATCACTGAAGGAAAGAGAAACACAAGAACTACAAATGACTTCAGCCACAGCCTTAGATGAAATCAACTGAATAAAAGAATACATCAAATCTCTCAAGATCTGATTAAACAACTACTAAAACAGCTTCACCAGATTCACATTACTAACCAGACTGACTTTATTTCTGTCAGATGTCTACAGAAGAACTTATGTAGAGTTAAATAGGTTTAGGTGTTTTTTTCACTACCATGATGGAGATCAGTGTTTACTTTAGTTGGGCTCTTGAACGTGACTTTTCAACAACTAAGGTTTTTTTTTTTTCATGCTGTAACAATGCACCTTTGGAACCTGTTATAGCAAAACAAAAGTACACAGAAGAAAAAAAATCTGATATTGTTGTTTATAGATTGACAAGAACAAATACTATTATTTCTGATCTAATAATTGATACTACAGCATGAGAAGGAACACTGCTGAGCCATAAGTTATGAAAGACTGTTAAGAAAATGTCACTCAAATAAAAAACCTTTGCTGAAATTTAGACAGAAATATCAAGAATCAGCGTATGAATCACAACAATGGTGACAATCCACAAAATAAATGAACAGATCAGTTCTGAACTTCACAAAACATGCTACTAAAACTTAAAACAAATGCAAAATTATAAGCACATAAGAATTCAAGAAAATAAGTGAACAATTCAGGGGCATAATTTATTCATGCCGCAATGCATGCTGGGAATCATGGATGAGTTTTATCCTGTGCTGGTACCCAGCATGCATTGCATCATGAACCTTTTGATTGTCATCATTGTTGAGATTCATATGCTGATTGTTGATTTCTCTCTATGAGTGTTGTGGGGACTGCTGCCCGAAATACTTTTTAACTAAAACAAAACTAGTCGTTAAATCCATAAATACTGGTTATCACACTACTTTTCAATCTTACTAAATTGAAGTGTCATTCATTCAAATATTTCAACACCAAATTAATATTTGATTATTATAGCAACACTTTAAGTCAGTCTAGTAGATCATGCCTGTTAGAAACAACCATAATCACTTGACTATCAAAATTAATACTGCTGTAATAGATGCATCATAAAGATACAAATACAGCAATAAAACAAAATGTAAAGTGTAAAAGTCAATGGTCAGGAGCCCAACTAAAGCAAACACTGATCTCCACAATGGTGACGCTAAACGAAACAGTAACATTATCATCTAAATCTCTTTAATTCTCAATAAGATCTTTTGATCTCTGTTCTCTGATCTGACAGAAATAAAGTCAGTCTGGTAAGTAATGTGTGAAGTTGGTGAAGCTGTTTGTTGATCGTTTAAATCTTCAGTTGATTTCATCTAAGGCTGTGGCTGAAGTCAGTTGTATTTCATGTGTTTGTCTTGTTATGTTTTTTTTTCTTCAGTGATTCTACTCATTAACAGCAGCTGTTGATCATTGTCTGAATTCACTCATTAGTGTTCATTCTCTCTGTCAGGTGGACTATATTAGTAAACTCATGTAGGGAATAGTGAATGAGGGTGTAGGGTGTGATTTGAAACACAGCCGCTGAGTGTCGAATTTGAATGTTGTTATTTTACGATATATAGCAGCAGGCTACTTCTCGAAAACGATGAATATTACCCAGAATGCACTGTTTAAATGAAAAACAGTATTTTACTGTCGAAATTTGGCCGTTTTTTTACAGCGATTTTTAACAGTGTACAATAATCCAAACACAAACCTCAAAAACAACCATATTACGAAAGAATTCACTTGAATCCCTTATCAGTGGATCATCAAGGTTACACAACACAACCGAACCTATACTTCAAGATTACAATTATATGTTGAGAATGTTGCATGACAAAACTAAGAATTATATAAATTTAATTGTGTTAAGTTTTTCTTTGGTCTCCATAATAACAACAGGCTGCCTTGTGAGATGTTGTCAAAAAATATTTTTAAATCAATTGTTCAATGTTCTTTCTTTCTCCCTTGTTTTATAATATACTGATGCTGATGAATAATCAAAGTAAAGACCTTTTTTTTCTGATATACAGTAGCTGTGAAATAGGAAATAAGTTAAATAAATCCATTCTGGGGATTAGTGTCTTATTTATTTATTTTTGATTAGTTGGCTAATATGTTTAATTACAATATACCATGTCAATATACAATACATATACAATATGTCACTTATGTTCAAAGTAAAAGCAATGCTGAAGTCCTAAATGACCATTTTAACTGTTGGTTACCATTTTGAGATGCTAGATTACTTATACTACCTTGAGTTTGAAAAGAGAGACCTTAAAATGATTATAGAATTATGCTTTTAGGAGTCATAGTCATTTACTTGACACCTTAAAATAAAATACTTTTATAGTCTATTATAATGTTATTATTCCTCTACACAAAACTTCTAAAAATAAATAAAATGAGTCAAAGTAGCTCATTTTGTCTTCCAGTCAACTTCTCACATGCTGCTTCATTTTACACACCCAAAGGGCCTCCATTCAGAACATGGCAAATTATACAACTGCCATCTGTAGCAAGAAAGAAAAAAATGCTTTATTTATTTCTTTACATTCACATCTCCACTGTATACCTGTGGGTACAAACCTGTGTCCTTATTGGACCAGTATCCCCCTGGGTGAAATTCCCGGGTGGTGTACAATTTGGATTTCCAGTGGTTTCTGGGAATCCACCACCTTTGTAATTATAGTCCACACAACAGCTGTGGTGTGATGCGGGATGAACACAGTATACTCAATACCACAACTTAGGTACCCTTGAGCAAGGCACTGAACTCTCAGCTGCTCCCCGGGCGCCGCAGCATAAATGGCTGCCCACTGCTCCGGGTGTGTGTTCATGGTTTGTGTGTATTCACTGCTGTGTGTGTGCACTTTGCATGGGTTAAAAGCAGAGCACAAATTCCGAGTATGGGTCACCATATTAGGCAGTATGTCACGTTCACGTTCACGTTCACTCACGTTCGTTCGTTCACTCAGTGAAAACTTAGGCTACAGTAGATGTTGAACTGATTATTGCTACGCTATGATATTTTGTAAACTGGATTTATGACAAAGAAACTCCACTGATGCTGATATTATAACAATCTGTCGATGAACACACACCTTACCACTGTTTCTCGCTCTGCGAGATGAACATGTTTCCACAAACACCATCAACCATATTACGAAAGAATTCACTTGAATCCCTTATCAGTGGATCATCAAGGTTACACAACACACCGAATCTATACTTCAAGATTACAATTCTATGTTGCAGAATGTTGCATGATGAAATTAAGAATTATATAAAGTTAATTTTGCTAAGTTTTTCTTTGGTCTCCATAATAACCACAGGCTGCCTTGTGAGATGTTGTCAGAAAATATTTTTAAATCAATTGTTCAATGTTCTTTCTTTCTCCCTTGTTTTAGAATATACTGATGCTGATGAATAATCAAAGTAAAGACCTTCTTTTTGTCACTGATATACAGTAGCTGTGAAATAAATCCATTCGAGAGATTAGTGTCTTATTTATTTATTATTGATTAGTCAGCTAATATGTTTAATTACAATATAGCATGTCAATATACAATACATATACAATATGTCACTTATGTTCAAAGTAAAAGCAATGCTGAAGTCCTAAATGACCATTTTAACTGTTGGTTACCATTTTGAGATGCTAGATTACTTATACTACCTTGAGTTTGAAAAGAGAGACCTTAAAATGATTATAGAATTATGCTTTTAGGAGTCATAGTCATTTACTTGACACCTTAAAATAAAATACTTTTATTAGTCTATTATAATGTTATTATTTCTCTACTGAAAACTTCTAAAAAGAAATAAAATGATTTAAAGTAGCTCATTTTGTCTTCCAGTCAACTTCTCACATGCTGCTTCATTTTACAAAGGGCCTCCGTTCAGAACATGGCAAATTATACAACTGCCATCTGTTGCAAGAAAGAAAAAACAATGCTTTATTTATTTTTATTTTTTGCATTATGCATCATGCATAAACATAAACATTCATGAATGTTTAGTATGGTACACACAGAATTATTAGAATTAAATGCCTTGAATCACTGACAATGTTTGTTTTTGTTGTTGTTTTTTGACATGTCAGAATTCAACACACTGGGAGAAAAATATATAGCTTCTTTAGAAATAATATATGTAGCACTATATATTAATCTGCTGATACATGATTTAATGCAATTTAAATTAATGGGACATTTATCATATGATTTCATTGTACACATGGAGTACTTTGTATCCCTGTGTTCACCAAACCCATCTTGAGTGTTTGCTGCTAAAAGCTAATATAACGCTAAGCATAATTTTATGACCACAGCACATTTTTTTATTTATTTAATTGTGACCCTGGACCACGAAATTACTGATATTTTTGTTTTTATGAAAGCTAAATAAACAGCTTTTCATTTATGTATTGTCTTGTTAGGATAGGGCCATATTTGGCCGAGATACAACTATATGGAAATCTGGAATATTAGGGTGCAAAAAAAAAAAAATCTATACATTGAGAAAATCACATTTAAAGCTGTCCAAAGAAAGTTCTTAGCAATGCATATTTCTAATCAAAATGTAAGTTTTTTATTTATTATTATTATTATAATTGTGTATAATTATAATACATAATTGTGCTTATTGTATCCTGCTTTATAAATGTCAAAAATACAAACAGATAAATAACAGAAAGCTATTTCAATGTACAAAAGTAATTGATTAGAGCACATTTACAGTATTTCTATGCATTTTGAAAGGTTTTTAAAAATGTATTTTTAGATTTGATTTTTAAAATTGAAAATATGCAAATTGAATACAAATAAATAAATACCTCACAGTGGACGTGAGTAAATAAAACGTGATCACTCCCCAATTCTGGTCCAGGCGGCCCACCATCATTTCCACACACACACACATATATATATATATATATATATATATATATATATATATATATATATATATATATATATATATATATATATATATATATGCGCACACACTCACTTTTGAACAGTAAGATCTTTAATGTTTGTTTAAAGAAGTCTCACCATGTCTGCTCACAATTTCAAAAAGCCTGCATTTATTTGATCCAAAATACAGCAAAAGCAGTAATATTGTGAAATATTTTTGCTATTTAAAATAACTGTTTTCTGTTTGTATGTTGAAAACAGCTGAGAAGAATGTTTTCAGGTATCTTTGATGAATAGAAAGTTCAGAAGAACAGCATTTATCTGGAATATAATTTTTTGTAACATTATAAATGTCTTTTATCATCATTCTTACTCAGTAAAGGTATTAATTTATATAACATATAAAATAATACCGACTCCAGGCTTTTGAATGGTATTTGTATAATGTAAAATATATATATATATATATATATATATATATATATATATATATATATATATATATATATATATATATATATATATATATATATATATAATAAATGCAGACTTTTTTTATCTTTCTATTGAATCTTTCTTACTGTTCAAAGATTTTTGAATGGTAGTGTATATACGTAGCCTATGTATCACACTCATTGCATTTTGTTTTGGATAAGAATAAAATGTCAGGTCCATCAATATTGTCTTTTTTATTTGTTTAAATCTAGCTTTATTTGCATTTGGCCCATGGAAACCTCTATGAACACACTTGACTTGTCTTGGCCAAAAAATTGCAGTGGATGAATTTACGTTTTATTAAAAAGTTTTTCTTTACCTATTTCACACTCATGGACACATTAGGATAGGTTAGATGCCACATTAGGATAGGTTAGATGCCTGCCTCTGTTGCATGTCCTTATCAAGCACTTTACCGATTCAACTACTCTCTTCTTCTCCTCCTCCTGCCTGGTTCTTTGGCTTGCATCACTCACCTCAGAGCAAGCCTGTTCTTGATAAATCTGCTGTGAAAACATGGGAAAAGCTGATGAGTAAAAGTCGGGGTGAAGCAATCTTTATACAATCATGGCCAAAAATAGTGGCACCCTTGGTAAATATGATCAAATAAGGCTGTGAAAATTAATATGCATTGTTAATCCTTTTGATCTTAAAAAAAAAATCACAAAAAGCTAACCGCTCATTGGATTATAATAATTTAAAATGGGGGGAAATATCACTATAAAATATGCATTGGCCACAATTATTAGCACCCTTAGAAATTCTTATAAGTAAAATATCTCTGAAGTATATTCCCATTCATATTTAAAATTAACATGAAATTAACATGATTATTAACATGAAATTATCCAGCCATGGCTCCCTTTTTCACAAAAATTATAAATTGGAGGAAAAATATTTAAATATTTATTAAAACATTTATTTAAATGGGTCTGGCTTCTATGGTCAGATGAAACAAAACAAATGAGCTTTTTAGCAGCAAACACTCAAGATGGGTTTGGTGAACACAGGGATAAAAATACTTCATGTGTACAATGAAATATACTGCTGTATTTTTAATGTTGTGAGCCTATATTTCTGCTAGGTATTTTTTTGAAAATTTTGGAAATTTTATAATGGGCCACGTTTGGATCTTCCAACCATACAATAATCCAAACACAAACCTCAAAAACAACCAAAATGGGTCGCTGGGATCAAAACCAAGCTTTTACTATGGCCGTTCCAGTCCTCTGACGTGAACCCTAAAGAAAATAAGTGGAGTGAACTGAAGAGGAGAAGCTGGGAATCTAAAGGATCTTAGAATAAGTAATCTAGCATCTCAAAAATGCAACCAACAGTAAAAATGGCCATTAAGGACTTCAGCATTACTTTTACAGTGAACATAAGTGACACAAAAAGAGATATCAGTAACATAACTGGTATCAATGCTACTGGCCTTCATTAAAGGGGGGGTGAAATGCTCGTTTTCACTCAATATCCTGTTAATCTTGAGTACCTATAGAGTAGTACTGCATCCTTCAGAACTCTAAAAAGTCTTTAGTTGTATTATATTTATAAGAGAAAGATAGTCTGTACCGTTTTTCCCCGGAAAAACACGACAGCTGGGGGCATGACATGTGGGCGGAGCTAAAGAGTCACGAGCGCGAGTAGGCTTTTGTGTTGAGAGCGCTAGAAACTGAAACTAGAAACCATCATCCAAAACAAACAATGGCTAACATTCAGATTCAGCCGTTTATTTTTGATCCAGAATCAGAATCCAGAGGCTGAAATTTAACAAGAGCAGCAACAGCAACTACGTCTCTATGTGGTATGTACTGAAACTGTATATATTTGCTTAGCGGTTTTGGAAAATGACTAAGTTCCACTTAATGTCGTCTTTTTTTTTTTTTTTTTAAAGTGTACATGTGGAAAGTTCAGTTTGATGACAACATTGCATGTTGTTTACTTGATGTGCTTACGCGGCGATAGCTAAGTTAACAACAGAGATATTTGAAGCAGTTTTACTCACCGCCTGCGGTTCCAAAACACGATCGTGACCCTTTTTCGTTGGGACTGCATTATCCTTAAGAAATAAACGATACGCAAAAAATCCGGCATCAAACTGGACCTTGTTTGTAAAACAAGCATCTTCGAAATGCAGGGAACAAACAAAAACACTTGCACAACTCCGTTGATGCTCTGTAAAATTAAACTCCATCCACTGGTAACAAAAAACACACTTCTTTTTTGACATTTCGCTCTCGCTCTGATCAGTGAATGTCTCTGCTCTGATCAGTGAATGTCTCTGCTCTGCTATACGGGAGCGCGCGCTCTTCCGACAGACTGATAAATGAACGTGCCCTTAGGACCCATATAAGGAAATTCCGCTCCATCTAACGTCACACAGACCCATACTCAAAAAAACTTTCCGAAACTTGTGACAAACCGGAAGGAGTATTTTTGGAACAAAAATACTCCTTCAAATGTACAACTTAATTTTTGAAACTTTGTCCATGTTTAGCATGGGAATCCAACTTTTAACAGTGTAAAAAACTCAGTATGCATGAAATAGCATTCCCGATTGATGGCACTAATTTTAACCTTTCAAATATGTTATTCTTGAAATAATATTTTATTATTTTACAGCTGAATATGCCTTTCATTTAATTTCTTATTTTAAGGCACCCCCATACCCCACCCCCAAAAATACATAGGGATGACCGCCCCTACCCGACCCCTTCAAATTTTTTATTCGATAATCTGGCCCTCAAATGAAACTAACTGAATAGCCCTGCACTAGTCCCTAGACTGGATTTATTTAACTTATTTCCTATTTCACAGCCACTGTATATCAGTAATAGACAAAAAGGTCTTTACTTTGATTATTCATCAGCACCAGTATACTCTAAAACAAGGGAGAAAGAGAGAACATTTCAAAATTAATTTGAAAAATATTTTTGACATCATCTCACAATTTAGACTGTGGTTATTATGGAAACCAAAGCAAACTTTGCAAAATTAACTTGAGAAGAAAAAAAACTTTTTTTGCATGCAAATTTATATAATTCATATTTTGGGCTCTATTTTAAGACTTTTATCATGCAACATTCTGCAACATAGGATTGTAATCTTGAACTATAGGTTTGGTTGTGTTGTGTAACCTTGATGATCAACTGATAAATGATTCAGCTGAAGGCTTTCATAATAAGGTTGATGGTGTTTGTGTTAACATGTTCATCTACCATTTAAAAATTCAAACTTCTGCTTTGAAACTAGGGCTGGGATAAACAATTATTTTTTAAACGATTAATCTAGCGATTATTTTTTCGATGCATCAATTAATCTAACGATTAATTTTTTCAGACCGATTCGATTTCGATTATCTCCCCATTAATTGACTACTAACAATTTATACATGTTGATTTACATATCTGAATGAAAAAAAAACATGAATTCCATAACATTGCAATATATATTAAAATGACAAAATAAAAGTCTGACTAAGAATGCATTACGTTGCACTTGTATAGAGATAGCATTCAATAAAACCTTGAAGCCTTGAAAACACATAGCTTACTCAAACAAGCTTACTGAACACATAGGGCCTAGCTTAGCTTTCTTTCAGATGAAAATAACAACGACTTGATGTCTAACATTCAATAAAAAAGGTCACCCAAAATACTTGTTTAGAGCAATTGAAAAAATACAGTAACCAACGTAAACTTGAGGGCTTTAAGCTAATACAGAGAGTGTTTTTCCAAAAAAAAAAAAAAAACATTGACAGTGGGAGCCAGCAGCCTGTCGTGGCGAAAAAAAAATAAAATCTCTGAATGCTCCACGTGAAACTGTGGCGTTCCGCCCTTTTTCTATGGTGTCTAATGATTTTGGTTAATATGCACGAGGGAGAGAGAGAGAGAGAGAGAGAGAGCAAGACAGCGCTTGTGTAGTTTGAAGACTGTGAGTGCGCGAGCACACGTGAAACTTTGGTGTTTCGCCCTTTTTCTATTGTGTTTAATGATTTTGATTAATATGCACAAGGGAGAGAGAGAGCAAGAAGCGCTTGTGTTGTTTGAAGACTGTGAGTGTGCGCGCAGCTGAGGCTCTCTCTTGTACGCGCCCTGTCAGGCACAGCAGTCATTCTATTCTACATCACTCACCGATCAAATAAGGCTTTGACAGCCGCCAAAAAAAAAGATCAATGCAGAAAAACCCCTGGATTGGTTATATAACGTTGGACAGAATGTTGATCCGGCCATCGCATATATTCAGCGCACATAAGGTAAACGTTTTGCAAACTTTTTTAGAGAAATAAAAACAGGTTGACGAATCGATGCGCATATTTTGCGTCGACGTATTTACGTCATCGATTACCTCGACGCGTTGTCCCAGCCCTATTTGAAACAGGCGAACCCAGCAAATTCTTTGTTAGTGTCACTAAGTGAATACATCAGTTACAATATATATAATACCATCAAAATAAAATGTTGAATTTTTTTCATTCATTCATTAAAATGTTTTGTCTGATGTTTTTTTTTTGTTTGTTTGTTTGTTTTTTTATGTAAGTGGCTTTTCGCAGTTTTTCAAGTGAGGACATTGACTGTGATATGGATGAAGTGGCCATACCTAGCTATATGGAGAGATGATGCTAAGGTGTTGTTTACTCATCTCCACAAAAGTTTATGTACTACTGTATATTTGGAATATGTTCTGATTTTCAGTGCAAAATGCAGTTTGTGTTATAAGGACCTATTTTGGCATGGATCCCATTCTGTGTGTTTGGAGCATATATTGTGATGCTACCACCATGTTCAAAACAGCTCTGTGTCCAAAGAACATTTTCCTTATTCCTCTTCCTGCACCACTGTTGAAGACAAAAATTCAACTTTAAAATTTTTTATAGTGCTAATGTAACAGGTCAAAGAATGACATATATTTTTGGAACCTTTTATCTTTTTTTTCTATTGTTTGTGAGTTTATTTCACCAAAATACTATATTGTTCAGTTATGTTATTGTGGCTTTATAGGTATTGGGAGAGTTTTTTTTTTTTTTTTTTGTGTATGTGCGCCCTCTATTGGATGTGAGGTCAAATACTGGATTTTAGCGTTCTTTTAACAGTCTGCATTCTACGTGATTGAGAGAGGCTGATTCTAATTCGAGGATTGAATCCTGAATTTTTGCTCTCTTTGAAATTTAACAGTGAGCCGAATAAAGTGCCTTGAGGAAAGTCAGTGTCCTGTCATCAGTGCACCAGAACACAACGCAGTAGTCGGCGAAGTGCAGACCACGTCGGTTACACTTACACCTTGATTGTTGAGTTTAAAGTTAAAGGTCCCCTTCTTCGTGATTCCATGTTTTAAACTTTAGTTAGTGTGTAATGTTGTTGTTAGAGTATAAATAATATCTGTAAAATTCTAAAGCTCAAAGTTCAATGCCAAGCGATATATTTGATTTAACACAATTCGCCTACAAAAAACGACCCGTTTGGACTACAGCCCTCTAGTTCCTGTAGTAATAACGTCACTAAAACAGTTTTTTTGACTAACCACCGCCCACATGAATTCACAAACAGGGGGGCGTGGCCTTGTTGCGCTCCGACGGAGAAGAAGGAAGAGCTGTTTGTGTTTGTCGCCATGTTGTTGAAACGCTGTTTTTTTTTCATCTCTGAGTCCAATCATCTTTGTTTGGGCTTCCCAGGAACGCTGTACTTTGAGATTAATGGTTACAATTTATGTTTAACTCGGTTCCCGAAAATTATAATGCACATGTAAAACTATGTGCAGCTCATTTTGCTGAGGACAACTTGCTGAGGACAACTTTCTCAATCTCAATCAGTTTAATGCTGGATTGCACAAAGATTATTCTTGAAAGATGGAGCAGTTCCCTCTTTGTCTGGAGAAGGCGTTGTCTATGGACCACAACCGGTAAGTGTATTTTATTATTTAAGTTGGTGCGTTTAACAGTTTCTGTAACTTATTACACAAAGGGCAACGCTGTTTAGCTTTGTTAACTAGATGTTAGGGCTGTGCAAAAAAAACGAATGCGGTTTTCATGCGCATCTCGTCAGTAAAAATGCTCCTCCTGTGACTATAAATACATCTCCAGCACGTGCGTTCTAGCCCAATCACGTTGCCAGGAGGGCAGCCTGCTCTCAGCTTCTGTCGAATCACTACACAGGAACCGCTGGCCCAATCAGAACTCGTTACGTATTTCTGAAGGAGAGGCTTCATAGAACAAGGAAGTCATCAGCCCGTTTTTGTGACAGTGAAAACAGCAGTATACAGATAGGTGAATTGTGTGAAAAATCATCTCGGTTACGTATGTAACCTTGGTTCCCTGAATAGGGAACGAGATGCTGCGGTGACGTCACCACGTATGGGAACACCTCCGGTGTGACGAATGTCTGAAGCCCTATACCATCCCGCCAATCCTATTGGCCAAATGGCGCACAGCACCACCCTACGCATGCGCACGCATGATATACCTGGGTGCAGCGTGCCATTTCGCTCAGATTTCATGACTGAAGATGCCAGAACCGCAGCATCTCGTTCCCTATTCAGGGAACCAAGGTTACATACGTAACCGAGATGTTCCCTATCATAGGTCACTTCGATGCTGCGGTGACGTCACCACGTATGGGAACGATATACCAAAACGCCTGACGTACCTGATAACTGAGATCCGAGGAAGCATCTGCTCAAGCGGAGAGAACCCGGGAGCCAGGAGCCATCCTCACATCTAGACTGTAGGACTTGATAAAAGTGCTCGGTGAGGACCATCCTGCCGCAGCACAGATATCATCCATAGAAGATCCACTGAGAAAAGCTTGAGAAGAAGCCACAGCTCGAGTGGAATGAGCTTTAATTCCTAAGGGCGAAGCGAGTCCGCGCGCCTCATAGGCCAAATAAATTGCCTCCACCAGCCAATGGGACATGCGCTGCTTTGTAACCGCATGGCCCTTACTTTTATGTCCAAAACAGACAAACAGCTGGTCAGATTCACGCCAAGGGGCTGTACGATGCACATAAGTCTTCAAAGCTCTAACAGGGCAAAGACTTAGATCTCCTGACCCAGCCTCAGCAGGTGAAAAAGCTTCCAGGACCACTTGCTGAAAGCGAAAGGGGTTAGATGCGACCTTAGGAACATAGTTAGGCCTGGGCCGCAGCAGCACCTTCACCGAGCCCGGTGCAAATTCCATGCATGAGGGTGAAACAGAAAGAGCCTGTAAATCCCCAACTCTCTTGAGGGAGGATAAGGCCATGAGAAGAAGTGTCTTCAGTGTCAAGAATTTATCCGATACGGACTCCAAGGGCTCAAACGGATGCCCTGATAATCCTAGCAACACAATGGATAAATCCCATGAAGGAACTCGCACAGGGCGGAAAGGCCTCAGCCGTCGCGCACCCTGTATGAAACGAGAAACTAGTGGATGACGCCCCACAGAGGCACCGCCTATGTATTCGTGGTAAGCTGAAATGGCTGCCACGTAAACCTTTAAAGTGGCTGGTGTAACGCCATCCGAAAAACGCTCCTGGAGGAACTCTAGCACTGAAGCCACTGGGCAGTAAACTGGATCCACATTATGATTGCCACACCAGGCTGTAAACAGTCTCCACTTGAAAGCATATAAGCGTCTCGTAGAAGCTGCTCTAGAATTCAATATAGTCTCAGTGGTTTCAACAGAAAGACCGGGACATACTAATGCACTCCGCTCAGTGGCCACGCCCACAGTCTCCACAGATCTGGCCTCGGGTGCCAAATCAGCCCCTGTGCTTGTGATAACAAATCCTGTCTGAGGGGGAATCTCCCACGGAGAGCCCGCTAGCAGACTGATCAGATCCGCAAACCACGGCTGCGTGTGCCATCGCGGAGCCACCACCAGCAGCTGTTCCACTCTGTCCCGCCGTATTCTGCATAATACCGCTGGGATCAAACGAATCGGAGGAAAAGCATACAGACTGGTCCTGGGCCAGCTGTGAGCTAACGCATCCACGCCCAGGGGCGATGGGGAGCGTAGGGAGAACCATAGCGGGCAATGCGTAGTCATGCTCGACGCGAATAAATCCAATTTTGCTTTGCGGAATATCCGCCATAAAAGATTCACCGTCTGGGGGTGTAATCGCCATTCTCCCTGTTCCAGAGCCTGTCTGGATAGCAAGTCCGCTCCGAAATTCAATCGTCCGGGGACATGAACGGCCCGGATCGACAGAAATTTGTCCCGAGACCACAGAAGAACATGCCTCGCCAGCCTGCACAGGGGGCGAGAGTGCAATCCTCCTTGATGGTTCAGGTAAGACACAACCGCTGTGTTGTCTGATCTGAACAGCACATGACGGCCGATCAGCAGATCCTTGAAATACTGGAGAGCCAGAAAAACTGCCAGTAATTCCAGTCTGTTTATGTGCCAGCCGCGCTGAGCCGCTGTCCATACTCCGTGGGCTGGGCGCCCTCGACACACAGCTCCCCAACCAGTCAAAGACGCGTCCGTCATGACAGTCTCTCGGAAAGCATAAATTCCCAGTCGAACTCCTGACAGGAGAAATTCGGTTGACATCCATAATTTTAGCGACATCACACACCGCCGTGTCACCGAAATCGTTCGATGCGGAAGACAACGGGGTGAAATATTCCGCCTTTTCGTCCACCACTGAAAGGGGCGCATTTGAAGCAATCCCAGATGAATCACGGGGGATGCTGCTGCCATTAGACCTAAGAGCCTGAGGCACAATCTCACTGTCACCGTGCGACCCGCTTTGAAGTGCCGCACGCATGACGCAATCGACTGAGCGCGCGGGAGAGAAAGCTTCGCTGTCATCGCGCGAGAGTCCAGATCTATTCCCAGAAAAGTTATCCGTTGAGAGGGAGTTAAAACACTTTTCTTGAAAAATTTGTGATTGCGCTAGCACCAGCCAATCGTCCAAATAGTTCAACACACGAACGCCCTGGAGCCGCAACGGGGCCAGAGCTGCGTCCATGCATTTGGAGAAAGTACGGGGTGCTAAAGCCAAGCCAAAGGGAAGAACGCGGTACTGATACGCTTTGCCCTCTAAAGCGAATCTGAGGAACTTCCTGTGTCTCTTGACGATCTGAATATGGAAATACGCATCCTTCAGATCAATCGTAATAAACCAATCGTTTGGTCGGATCTGAGACAGAATAGATTTTACCGTCAACATCTTGAATTTGCTTGGCCTGAGTGCAAGATTCAGACGGTGTAAATCCAGAATGGGCCGTAATCCGCCGTCTTTTTTCGGTACCACGAAATAACGGCTGTAAAAACCTGTCTCCATCTGAGAGGGGTGTACTTCTTCTATAGCCCCTTTGCTCAGCAGAGTTGACATTTCCTGTCGCAGCACCGCCATTTCCGTAGACTTCACCGTAGTGGAAAGAATTCCGCGGAAAGGAGGCGGGCCTTTTCGAAACTGAATGGTGTATCCGTGACAAATCGTGCGTAACACCCATTGAGAAATGTCGGGCAAGCGTTCCCACGCGGCCCGAAACAATATTAGCGGTTTCAAAACTTCCGCTCCCTGCAACGCTGTCATACGCGTTAAAACGTCCGGACACGAAAAACCTATGGTGTTCGTGCACCGGGGAAGCGTATGCGCAAGAGTCGTTGCGTCCAGTTGAGTATAATCCTGAAACGTGTCCACGGCAGGAATTAGGCCAACAGATGGAACATCGGGCTCTGCCGCTAGCGAAAAAGCGGCGGCTGCGCGAGCCGTCATAAACGGGCCGTTTGTGTAGGGTCCTTGAGTCGTCCCTCGAATTCCGAAAGCAGGATTGCGCAGAGTGTTTGAGGGAGCGTCTGACATTACAGCTCGATCCAATGCTGCTCGAGGCGCTGTTTGCGGCGAGACAGTCAATGTTTGAGCATGGGGACTGCAATGAGAGTGTAGGATGCGCTAAAGCGGTCCGACAGCGCTCTCTAGCGGAGGGCACAGTCCCTGGCAAGCAGCAAAATGATCAGGAGCTGATATTCGGTACCCGAGAACGAGAGGCCTTTGCCGTCGAGGTCAGGTTCAATCTTTTTCGTTGACGCTGGTGCGCCGGAGGAAAAACCCTAGGGCCCCAGTTCTTACGAGGAGGCGCCATAGGTGTGGGCTCCTCTCGAGAGGCTGCTCGCTGACGGCTTGCCGGCGTTCAACCTCCCTGGGTCTGCGGGGAATCAGCTGGCGGAAAGCGGCTGATTGCTGGTTCGCTGCCCTGAACTTCTCCACTACCGACGTGACAGCCTCACCGAACAACTCATCCCACTGCACGAGCGGTATGTTTGGTAGCACGTAGCGCCAAATCCGTTGCTCTACGCAATTCTTTCACTGCCTCCGGTGTGATGCCCTCACCTTCATCCAATTCCTTCAATAACTCCGCTTGGTAGGCCTGAAGGACCGCCATAGAGTGGAGTGAAGCAGCCGATTGACCAGCCGCCATGTAGGATTTACCCACCAAACTAGACGTGACTCGACACGCCTTCGAAGGAAGAAGGGGGCGAGACTTCCATGCCGCGGCCGAACTAGGCGCAAGGTGTTCGGCGAGAGTCTCTTCCACCGGGGGCATCATTGTGTAGCCATGGTTCGCCATATCAGAAACGGTGGCGAAATCCGCAGCCGCAGCATTAGTGATCCGAGCCGAAAACGGCTGTTTCCAGGACCTCGAAACCTCCTGGTGGAGGTCCGGGAAAAAAGGTAAAGGCCTCCGGGGCTGTGTAGGTGTCCGACTAGTTAGAAAACGGTCGTCCATCTTAGAAGAAGGTTGGGCCTCGGCCTTGTCAACCTCCCAGTCTAGCCCCAATTTACCCACCGCACGAGAAACCACGTCCAACAGCTCACTGTAGGAGGGGGAAACACGCCTCTCCTATCCGCTAGGAGGAAGAGGGCTAGTGTCGGTCGCGAAGTCCTCAGACCCCGAGGCCGCGGTGGATAAAACGTCGTTGTCATAGCGTCCACAACCGAAGGAGATGGCGGCGCATGCCTCCGGTGTGGGAAGTAAATCCTCATTAGAGAAGACGACAGGCTCAGTATAACTTTTATTCTGCAGCAGGGTAGGGGAGAGCGAGCGATGTGGAGAATATTCCAGCGCTGCGCTGTCCACGAAATCCATGTCGCACGTGTCACCCCAGGCCCTCGCCTCGTGCGGTGCCTCGGCAGTCGCAGAGGTGACCTGACGAGGGTTAGACCCGAGGGCGACATTTGAGAATACTTCCACCCTAGAGCGAAGTACTCTGAGCCGCAGGCCATCACAATGGGGACAGGAAGAAAGGCCGCTAAGCGCCGCCTGTGCGTGATGTAGACCAAGACATACTACGCACCTGTCATGAGTGTCCCCCGCCGTGATGTACCTGGTACATGGCTCCTTGCATTTGCGAAAACTCATCGCGTCCGCGAAGAGGAGTTAACACTGCTCGAAGAGATCGCTGGAGAATGCGAGATGATAGGGCACAGATGATTCGCTATTCCTGAAGGAATGAAATCTGAGCGAAATGGCGCGCTGCACCCAGGTATATCATGCGTGCACATGCGTAGGGTGGTGCTATGCGCCATTTGGCCAATAGGATTGGCGGGATGGTATAGGGCTTCAGACATTCGTCACACCGGAGGTGTTCCCATACGTGGTGACGTCACCGCAGCATCGAAGTGACCTATGATATGGAAACTGTGTTTTTACAAGCGAAACATGAAAACATGTTATATTGCACATTGTAAACACAATCAAAGCTTCAAAAAAGCACGTAAAACGGGACCTTTAAGCACCTAAGTCTGCATACCTGATGGCCTTGTTTGATCCATTAGTTCATATGTGTAGTATTTTGGAAAGCAATGTCTTGAAATGGCAAATTGTGTGACAAATGAATGATTTTTTTGTGTATACAGTTGAAAAAAATCTGTAAATAAACACTGTAAATAAAGTGTTTATATTTAATTAATAATAACATAACATGTATTTTCTACATGCCATTATTAGGTTCTCTCATTCAGAAACATGGCTTTTCATACCACTGCTATGCTGATGACACTCAACTCTACCTCTCATTCCATCCTGATGATCCAACGGTAGCTATTCGCATCTCAGCTTGTCTAACAGACATTTCTGGCTGGATGATGGACCATCACCTTCAACTCAACCTTGCCAAGACAGAACTGCTTGTGATTCCAGCAAACCCATCGTTTCATTACAATTTCACCATCAAGTTAGGCACCTCAACCATAACTCCTTCAAAAACAGCTAGAAACCTTGGAGTTATGATTGATGATCAGCTGACTTTCTCAGACCACATTGCTAAAACACATTGCTTTATCTGCGGAACATGCTGCACAACTCCTTGTTCAAGCTCTTGTTCTGTCCAGGCTGAACTATTGCAATGCCCTCTTGGCAGATCCAGCCAGTTCTATCAAACCTTTACAATTAATCCAGAACGCGGCAGCAAGATTAATTTTTAATGAGCCAAAAAAGAATACATGTCACACATCTGTTTATCAATTTGCACTGGCTTCCAATAGCTGCTCGCATAAAATTCAAGGCATTGATATTTGTCTATAGAACTACCACTGGCTCTGCACCCATTTACCTAAATTTGTTACTTCAGACTTATGTGCCCTCTAGAAGCTTGCGTTCTGCAAGTGAACGTCGCTTGATTGTGCCATCCCAAAGAAACACAAAGTCACTTTTACAGACTTTTAAATTAAATGTTCCCTCCTGGTGGAATGACCTCCCAAACAAAATCCGGACAGCTGATTCCTTAGCCATCTTCAAGAATCGGCTTAAAACACATCTCTTCCATCTTTATTAGACCCTCTAACTTAAATACTCACTAAACTAATTCTTAAAAAAATCGAACTACCTTTCTAATCTTTTTTTATTCTATTTTTTTTCCATTTATTATGCAATTGTGTTGTGTGTGTGTGGTGTGTGTGTGTGTGTGTGTAAAGACCTCTAACACTAGCTTGCTCTATTCAGTTTTTTTTTTTTTTTTTATTATCTGTATACTTTTTATTTATTATATTATTTAAAAGCCCATGCTACGTGTACTGTGTTAATCTAACTGAGACTTGTTATAGCACTTATATATCATTGCTTTTTTTGGTGTTTTTGATTGCTTCCACTGTCCTCATTTGTAAGTCACTTTGGATAAAAGCTTCTTCTAAATGAATAAATGTAAATGTAAAATGTAAATGTAATAAGATTAAAAAAGACTTATTTTCTTGCAACAGCTGGAATTATACACCATATTATGAAATGAGCCACTTTGTGTGTGTGAACGGAAGCAGCATGTGAAAAGTCAAAACTAAATGGGAAAAGCTATCTACTCTGACTCATTTTCTTTCATTTAGAAATGTTCAGTGGAGGTTAATGAAGTTTTTTGTTGTTGTTGTTTTGTTTTCTTAGGTAAGTGACTTTATTATTCTACAACTTGTTTAACATGGTATGGTCTCTCTCCCTTTTAAACACAAGGTGGAATAAGTAATCTAGCATCTCAAAATGGTAACCAGCAGCAAAAATGGCCATGGGGAGACTTCAGTATTAACTTTCACAATGAACATAAAACCTTTGAAAGTAAGTAGAAAGTAAAACTGGATGAGAGCTTAAAATAGAGTAAGACATTGTTGAAGAACACTGTTAAAGTACATAATGTAATACAAAATAATTATATATATATATATATATATATATATATATATATATATATATATATATATATATATATTCAGTATTATTACAAATGCCTGTAAAGGGTGGCAAATGCCTGGTAATTGCTATTTTTACACTTACAGGATGATCAAATCCTTGTTTAATATTGACCAAACATTTAATTCACATATCCACTTAATCTTACATTTTTGGCTACTTTTTTTGTGATAGAAATGCTACAGCCTCTATAATTTCTTCAATAATAATCAATTTTTATCATAGTAAAACTGCTTAATTTTCTGTATACTTTCTGTATACTTATACTGTTTACTTAACTATATTAGTTATAATTGTTTATTATAAAAAAAAAAATCCCACCAATTCACTACAAATCTCAACAAATTAGAATATGGTGACATGCCAATAAGCTAATAAACACAAAACACCTGCAAAGGTTTCCTGTGCCTTCAAAATGGTCTCTCAGTTTGGTTCACTAGGCTACACAATCATGAGGAAGACTGCTGATCTGACAGTTGTCCACAAGACAATCATTGACACCATTCACAAGGAGGGTAAGCCACAAACATTCACTGCCAAAGAAGTTGGCTGTTGTTCACAGAGTGCTGTATCCAAGCATGTTAACAGAAAGTTGAGTCTGGAAGAAAAAAATGCACAACCAATTGAGAGAACCACAGCCTTATGAGGACTGTCAAGCAAAATCAATTCAAGAATTTGAGTGAGGCTGGGGTCAAGGCATCAAGGGCCACCACACAACTGGCTACAGTTGTCGTATTCCTCTTGTTAAGCCACTCCTGAACCACAGACAACAAGGCTACAAAAGAACATAGAGAGGATAGCCACTAAAAGCCATGGCAGTAGATGTAATGAATAGGTGTGACACCACCACCAGTATTTGCTTAATTTACCTTAAAAAGTGATGTGACATGGCCAAGTATGGTGACCCGAACTCGGAATTAGTGCTCTGCATTTATGAAGGAAAATGATAGGCATAATTTTATAAACAACAATAGTCACATTTGTCTGATGGTCACAATAGGCCAAATTGAGCAAAGGCCTCGATAGGCTGAGTAAAGTGAAGCCTCGATAGGCCATGATAAAGGGTTAGTTCACCCACAAAGGAAAAATTATGTCATTAATGACTCACCCTCATGTCGTTCCAAACCCATAAGACCTCTGTTCATCTTCAGAACACAGTTTAAGATATTTTAGACTTAGTCCGAGAGCTTTCTGTCCCTCCATTGAAAGTGTGTACACAGTATATTGGCCATGTCCAGAAATGAATATAAGGAATGTATGGTACCCTTTCAGAAGGATAAGAACTCTTTATATTTAACAACAATGCCTCACTAGCTAATTAAACTTCAATAGCTATTGAACCCTGTAAAAGCATAAAAAAGCCCTTGCACAAAGATTTTTGCATGACCTTATGAATGAGCATACTCTGACCAGGACATTCAAGTCATGGGGCACAACCTAAATTTTTACAGAATTAAAGTAGTTATAACCTCCAAGTCCAAACATTGAAGAAGTTTAGGAGGAAATGTGGAGAGGAAGTCGTGTCTGTAGACAGGAAGTACGTAAATCACATCAGACTATAGAAAGGCCTTGACGAGTACAAGTTCCAAGATAGAATACTTTAATGCTCAACACACAGAAAGAGAGACAGCGCCACCTAGTTATTTATCACAGCAAACTAATGCCAAATAGCTAAGCTAGATCGAATTATATTAAATATAATATGTCCTGAGAATAGTAAAAGAATAACAGAATAGACAAAACTATGATGAAATTCTTAGTTAGTCAACATAGTGTGCATTGGAAAAACTTTAATGTTTGAGCAAAGCAAGAAAATGTGTCCATTTACATTCTTGCTCTTATTCAGAAGATGCTCATGCAGAAATAGACAGCGAGGACTTCTTTGCAGAAATGGTCTATGCAACAGGAGAGACTTAAAGTTGTAATATTTACTCCATTCCAGTATAAGGCATTCAGGAATTGTTTTAGATCAGGGGTCGGCAACCTTTTTGACATGACGTGCCATCAGGGCCGTAGCTGGGGTTAGAGGGGCCCTGTGCAGGTTGTACCAGTGGGCCCTGTTTGAAATTGTTTAATTTGTACTGTATGTTTGTTCTATTTATTTATTTGTGGTATTTACACGTTTTTTTTTCCACTGTAAAATAAAATACACAGTCACAACAAAATGTATTCAGACAACTTCAACATTTCTCAGATTATCACAGTTTATTTGTTATAGATTAGAAATTGGTAATAAAATATGACAAGAACTCAGAGTTAAACTGTCTGATTAAACACTAATTTTGTTCAGTCTGTGGTTTGAAAAGGTTGCATTAGCCATTAAAGAAAGAAACACTTAAAGGGTTAGTTAACCCAAATATTAAAATTATGTCATTAATAACTCACCCTCATGTCGTTCCAAACCCGTGAGACCTCCGTTCATCCTCAGAACACAGTTTAAGATATTTTAGATTTAGTCAGAGAGCTTTCTGACCCTCCATCAAAAACGTATGTACGGTATACAGTCCATGTCCAGGAAGGTAATAAAAACATCCTCAAAGTAGTCTATGTGACATCAGAGGGTCAGTTAGAACCACGATTTCTTTCTCAACTGTTCTATTTTGTATGCATTTGTTGGTACAAGAGCCAGAAGAGTCAGATTTGGTGTTTAAGCACTTTGAGACACCTCCTGCATGCGCCCTTAACTCCAGAATGAATTGGGCTCTTTCACATCCTTTTCTGTTTGTTTAAACTGCGATTTGTTTTTGTTCATTCAGGTGCAGGATGACACAAACATCCTGAAGGAGAGCTTGGTTCAGTGTTGCTGTCTGTGAGACGCGGTGTCCTGACATTTTATCCTACCCTGCCAGGGTTTACTGCGCACACGCACATCAATATCGCGTCCTTTGTCTCATGTTAAACAACGATATTTAATGTATCTGCATTACTGTAAGGGTAGGTTTAGGGTTGGAGTAGGTGTAGACTTTAATAAAAACGCAATCTAATTGGTAGAAAATAATATTTACTGTTGGTTTCCTGTAGCTGTATCCCTTCAAGCTACAACCGCGAATATAACACATAATTACTGTATTTGCAGTTCTGTAAGGGTATGATTAGGGTTGTGGTAGGTGTAGACATTAATAAACCATAACTTTACAGTAGCATTTTTCGTTGTGGAATTGTACTACCCACTGTTTTAGTGGGAGGTAGGAAAATCTGACAGCGTAGGACAAATCAACAGAACAGCGGCTCACTGCGTGCACACCGAACACAGCGTGCGAGTAACCAGCTACTCAGTTCAGCTTTACCGTTTGTTTGTTTGAATGGTTTAAACTCTTTTGAATGTTTAAATTGGCAAGGTTTAAGTTTAGGTTCTAGGCTGGCCTCAGCCACAACATTGTGCCAACAACAATAATACAGAGAGAATAAAAGTTACGCCCTCTTTCTTTGTGTGAACATTTGGGTGGCGTAATGCAAATCTTTCCACATAGTGATGTAGACATGTGGGGGCGTGTTTAAATTAGTTTTTAGGAGGGCGTGGACAAGTCTTATCTTTTATAAAGACTATCCCTTTGGATTTTAGACTTTAGTCTTTGCAACTTTACAGATCTTGTTTATGCACCAAGAGCTTGTAACACTCCAAAGAGAAAGAAAAAATGTAATCACATCATATGTCCCCTTTAAAAAGGGCAGGGGGTGGTTGGCACAGTGGTTAACCAGAAAAATGTAATATGGCATGTAGTGCCGTCGCTACTGGGGTGAAAGGTGGTGATGATCATAGGGGCCCACGGCTGAGGGGAGTAGGTCCCAGCAATCTCAACAGTTGTTTGGTTCCCTACACCCTTCAACCCTCCGAAGCTCTCGCTCCAAAGGGTAAACCATTTGAAGGGATTAGATCATAGGGATGAACCCTTCCGAATGGAATGGAGGGATTTTATTGGTTTTGAGATGCAAGCAGCACCGACGCGAAAACTAAAAAAGCAACAGCGTTGCCAAGTCCACAGATTTCCCGCAAAATTGGGCTACTTTAACACTTCGGTTGCGGTTGCTTTTCATGTCCGTGGGTTGAAGTGAAGTGACAATAATTGATATTTAGTCCCTCTAATGCGAATTTGACTGGAGGACCCACCCCCCCGGGTTCTTTCTAGAAGAACTTGTGCTGACGCTTCCATCTGTGGAGTATTTTGAGCTGAAACTTCACAGACACATTCTGAAGATACCAGGGACTTACACTACTTATTGTAAAAAGGGGCATAATATGTCTCCTTTAAAACTTAAAAGTTTGTACAAAGCTGATGATCATGTTCTTCAGTATGCTTTAAATATTTTCAAAGAGCATCGCAAACGTATTTGATAAGTGACTAGCAATAGTGCAAAATATTTTACATATTTTCACATCATGTTGCTTTATTAAAATCTAAATAATTTATTTTCATGTTTGACAAACTTTTACTGCAATGTAAATTTATTTAATTACATGAAATGACAAACAAATAACATTTATTTATTCATTTAACTGCTTGTTGGGCATGATGGTCTGTCTTTGGATATAGATGCTTCAGGTTTTTCAACATTAGGATATTAAGTTAAGATCATGTTCCAAGAAGATATTTTGTAAATTTCCTATTGTAAATAAATTAAAACTTACATTTTTTTATTAGTAATGCATTGCTAGGAACTTCATTTGGACAGCTTTAAAGGCATTTTTCTCAGTATTTAGATTTCTTTGTACCCTCAATAGTTGTTTCTCAGCCAAATATGGTGCAATCCTAACAGACCATACATCAGTGGAAAGCTTATTTAGGTTTTGTGACCTTTTGACCTTTTTTGTTTTCTACTTTGACTCTTTTTTTTTTTTTAGAAATGTTCAGTGGAGGAATAATAAAATAATAATATACTAATAAAAGTTTTTTTTTTTTAATACATTTTACATTTACATTTAATCATTTAGCAGACGCTTTTATCCAAGGCGACTTACAAATGAGAAAAAGAGAACTTCTTTCATGAATAAGACAAGTGAATGACAATGCTGTGTTGTAACTAAATATATTATCTAACTAATCAATAATAAAAATAAAAAAAATAAATAAAAAAAAAAATAAAAAAAAAATAAGACACTAGTCCCTACTGGATTTATTTAACTTATTTCCTATTTCATATCTGTAATAGAAAAAAAAATATCTTTACTTTGATTATTCATCAGCATCAGTATACTCTTAAATAAGGGAGAAAGAGAACACTGAACCATTGATTTTTTTATATTTTTTTACATTATCTCACTTTTTAAGTAGCATGTGTTCAATAACCATGGTTATTATGGAGACCAAAGAACTTGCAAAATTTACTTGAAAAATAACCCTTTTAATGCAAGCAAATTTATATAATTCATATTTTGGGCTTTATTTCAAGACTTTCATTGTGCAATGTTGTGCAACATAGGATTGCAGTATTGGGTATAGGATGTGTAACCTTGATGATCCACTGATAAATGATTCAGCTGAAAGTATGTGTAAACATGTTCATCTGCCATATATAAAAACTCACACCTCTGCTTTGAAACAGATGAACACAGCAAATTCTCTGTTAGTGTCACTAAATTAATACATCAATTAAAATATTTACAATAGGATTCAAATTATATTTAGATTTTTTTTTTTTCATTCATTCATTTAAATATGTGTCTTGTCTGACATTTTTTGTTCAGGTGTGCAGTATTCCTGGCTGATTTCAGTGAGAAACAATGGCGGTCTGGATTGTCTATGTGTCTCTCGGTCTACTCTTTGCTCTGAATGCTTCAGGTGAGATACATCATTCATTCTGAACATCCATAAATACCTTCAATGTTTTATCATAGAACAATTTTTATAAAATGTTCAGTTTAGTTTGTCTCAGAGCTCAACTAATTTCCAACAAATGTTGATGTTGGCTTGAGAAAGCATGAACAAAAGTAAAAAAAAAAAAATTCTAGGTATCTTTCTTACACGTTTTACCAAAGTGGCCCACTTTACCTGAGCTCACCTTATATATAATAGATATAATGAAATTAATTTAAGAAAACATACACAGACAATAATACAAAACAAATCTCCATGTAACAGCTTGTGAAACTGGGTGGAGTCGACATGGAAACAGATGCTTCAAGGCATTTAATGGTCCAAAGTCCTGGAAGGATGCAGAGGTAGGTATATTCAGCAAGAACTGACAGAAAATAAGCCTGGTATTTACTGTAATTTCTTAAAGACTTATTAACCTTCTCCTTATCTCATATTCTCCTCAGGTGAGGTGCTTGAACAGTGGTGGAAACCTTGCTTCTGTACACAGTTTCAAGGAGCAAGCCTTCCTAAAGCTATTGGTGTCAAGTTCAAAAGCATTCTGGATAGGAGGCTATGATGCGGTTTCAGTATGTTATTTTATTTATTTACTTAATTTGTCACTTTCATTGTTTGTGCTTTACACTTTACTGTTTAAATCAGCACTGCTTACAAGTGAACATTTACATTTACACAGGGGTGTGCAAGTAGCATCTGCGAGATATAGAGTTTTTATTATTTGTTTTTGATTTCTTCATTTTACACATGCACATAATGCCAGGAGGTCCTAAACACAGTGATCCTTGTGCTCTTCTGTAAACAGGAGGGGACATGGTTCTGGAGTGATGGGTCCAAAATGAATTTCCATGCTTGGAACTCGGGAGAACCTAACAACAAATATGATGAGCATTGTATGGAGACAAACTATGGAGGTAATTGTTTTGAATGATTCGAATGTCATTTGATGTCTTCAGTGTTGGAATTTGTTCAACCCTCTATAAACAGTAACAATTAATAAAGACATTATACACTCTCAGTAAAAATGTACAAATGTTATCACTGGGGTGGTGGCCTTTAAAAAGTTGCTAGTATTAATGTGTACCTTTATAGTACTAATATGCATCATATTAATAATAGGGTACAAAGGTGTACCTTTGGAAAGTACCGCCCTGGTGACAGCTTTTGTACCTTTTATTTTGAGAGTATATTCTCTCCCCTCACTTCCAGTGTTTACGTTACAGGCTAGACATTCTTAATCTGTCTTTCTAAATACAAGCATTAATGATGCCGGTTTAATATTTTGTATTTTTCTTTCTCACAACAGCTGAAGGGAATTGGAATGACAGAAAGTGTACAGTAGAGCTACCATTTGTTTGTGCCGTTGCTATTTGAATCTGTTCCCTTAAATGCCCATGTTAAATCAGAAATTGCATGCATAAAACATGTTTAATACAGTGCAAATGCATTGTATTCACTGATTATAAGTTCACTTGCAGTTTTGCTTTATGGCATGTTGCCTCAATGTTCAACATCTTTCTTTCTGTAACTCAATAAAACAACTAGCATTAAGTTTGGTTTTTCTGGGTAATTCATTATGTTCTGGTCAATCATGGGTTTTGTGCTTCAGCCTCTTCTGACTTTCAAGTACTACAGAGACAAAAAATAAAAAAATAAAAAAAATAATGCAGCTCCAGATGCTCTCATGAAACATGTTATATTCAGCCATGAATCTTCATTTTCCTGTGTTTTCTGCTTTCTATATAATGATAAATAATAATATTATTATTAATAATAATAAAACATATTCTTA
>NC_068374.1:36610113-36646276 GCF_023724105.1 Carassius gibelio | reverse complement strand
CTGGCCTATCCACCCCCTGCTCATCCCGCTGCAGAAGCACCGCACCAGCCCCCACTTGGCTTGCGTCAACCTGCATCTGGAAAGGCTGATCTAAGCGGGGTGCCATCAAAACTGGGGCAGAAGTAGACAACAACTTGACATTATCAAAGGCAGTCTGAGAGGTCACAGTCCATTCAAACTTCACTTTATCTTTTAACAAGTTAGTCAAAGGGGCTACTACCGTAGAAAAGTTGGAACAAAAGCTGCGGTAATACCCTACCATGGCCAGAAAGTGCCGCAACTCTGTTTTGGTGGTAGGAACAGGAAACTTATCAATAGCCACCACCTTAGCATGGACTGGCTTCACTTGCCCCTGCCCTACAAACTTTCCCAAGTAGACCACTGTAGCCTGGGCAAACTCGCACTTGGCTAAATTTACAGTAAGGCGAGCATCAACCAACCTAGAAAAGAGAGACCGAATACGGTCCAGATGTTCAGACCACTCCTCGCTATACACAATCACATCATCGAGGTACACAGCGCATCCCTGCAAACCGGAAACAACACGGTTCATAAGTCGTTGAAATATGGCTGGAGCGTTTCGTAAACCAAAACTCATAACAGAGTAAGAATATAGCCCAGAGGGTGTAATAAAGGCTGAAACTTCCTGAGCTCGAGATGACAACGGGACTTCATAATATCCTTTCAATAAGTCAAATTTACTCACAAACCTTGCAGATCCTACACGATCAATGCAATATTCAACCCTTGGGAGTGGAAAAGAATCTGATTTTGTGATGTTATTCAGTTTATGATAATCGGTACAGAATCTGTGTTCCATCAGGTCTACTGACCAATATACAGGGTGAAGCCCAACTCGAATAGGAAGGCTTAGCCAACCCATTATCCAAAAGGTACTGCGCCTCTGCCTCTAGATGTCGCTGTTTGTCTTGTGACACCTGATAGAACTGCTGTCTTATTGGTTCTGAATCACCAACATCAAAATCATGCTCAATTAAATGAGTACATGATGGCGTATCTGAGAATAAAGAAGGAAAATCAGACAACAAAGACGACAGTTCTGATGCACGCTCCTCTGGCAAATGTCCAAACAAAGCATTTAACTCTGCCAGTTTCTCCGAGTTCCTCAAACGAGGTTTCAGCACACAGTCATCAGGACCTACCACATCCTCCCCACTACTTGCTGCCACCATGTAGGGAGTCCCAAGGGCCCTATGAGCCTCAACAACTGTGGCTAAAGAAACAGGCATAACCCGTTCACCAGACTCTGCTGCCCCAGAGACTGAAAACCTGTCATAATAGGACTTCAACAGATTTATGTGACAGAGCTGAGTGGAACGCCTGCGATTTGGTGTAGAAAGTAAATAATTCAGGTCTGACACCTGTTGAACAACCCTATAAGGACCGGTGTATTTTGCAAGGAAAGGAGAATTTGCTATCGGCAATAATGCCAACACCTGATCACCAGGACTGAACACCCTCGGCTCAGCTCGACGGTCATACTAACTCTTCATTTTCTGTTGGGCTTTAGTCAGGTTGTCATTCGCCATCTCACAGGCTAAAAACAGCCTACGTTGAAAACCATTTACGTAGTCCAACAAATTAACAGGAGACTCCGTACACTTCACTACAGGGGGAAGTCGTGGCCTAATGGTTAGAGAGTCGGACTCCCAATCGAAGGGTTGTGGGTTCTAGTCTCGGGCCGGATGGAATTGTGGGTGGGGGGAGTGCATGTACAGTTCTCTCTCCACCTTCAATACCACGACTTAGGTGCCCTTGAGCAAGGCATCGAACCCCTAACTGCTCCCCGGGCGCCGCAGCATAAATGGCTGCCCACTGCTCCGGGTGTGTGCTCACAGTGTGTGTGTGTGTGTGTTCACTGCTCTGTGTGTGTGCATTTCGGATGGGTTAAATGCAGAGCACAAATTCTGAGTATGGGTCACCATACTTGGCTGAATGTCACTTCACTTTCACTTTCTGTAAGACGTGTAGGACACTTCTGTAAGACTGCTAAAGGCCCACAAACTCTATGGCCAAAGACCAGATCATAAGGCGAGAAAAACCAGTGCTCTCCTGGGTAACCTCTCGTGCAGCCAACATTAGCCATGGGAGCCAGTCTCTGTTAAGCTCAACACAATAACCCCTGAGAAGCGACTTCACTGTCTGATGAAAACGCTCCAGAGCACCTTGGCTCTGGGCGTGATATGCACTACTAAGCTGATATTTCACACGGAACTGCTCGGGCACCTCTCTGAACATGCGTGACATAAAATTAGAGCCTTTATAACTCTGTATAGTTTGAGTAACCGAAGATGGAAATAAACTGTGAAAGGGCTTTCACCACAGACCTAGTTGTGATCGTACGCAAAGCATAGGCAGCTGGGTATCGGGTAGACTGACACATCACAGTCAGTAGGTAAACACACCCTGACTTAGATGAAGGCAATGGTCCCACACAATCAATTAACAAATATTAGAATGGTTTTCCTATAGCTGGAATATGGTAAAGTGGAGCTGGCTTTAACACCTGATTAGGCTTCCCCATCAACTGGCATACATGACACGTATTAATGAAGGATGCCACATCCTTCTTTAGGAGAGGCCAATAGAAGTACTTCATAAGACAGTCATAGGTCTTTCTTACCCCCAAGTGCCCAGCTACATCCCCATGAGCTGTCTGTAGGACCAAGTATGGCACTATCACTTGAAACACTGGATCCTCGACCCCTTCGTCAGTGTGAGAAGACCACTTCCGGATCAACAACCCATCCTGAATAAAATAACCCCTCGCTGCATTTCGCAACTCCTCAAGAGGTAACACCCCAACGAACAGATCTTTTAATGTTGCATTCTCCTTTTGAGCTGCCACAACATCACTATGAGAGAGAGATGGTGGTAGATTAGGCACAACAGCAGACTTAAACTCTCTACTCTGAGAAACATCATCATCATTAGAGGCACGGCTCATGGCCCGTGTCACGGCACAAGCTGTAAAGATAGTCAAATTCTGACCACGAACGACACTGTTGGCTGCTGGGAACATTGTTAATAATTACAGGGGGCGGTATATCACGCCAGACACGTTCTCCAGCCAAATTGTTACCTAAAAGAACATGGACGCCCTCTATAGGTAAGGAAGGGCGAACTGCTATTTTTACTTCCCCTTGTACCAAATCAGACTGCAGATTAATCCTGTGCAATGGAACAGAGACAACCTGCAACCCAATCCCCCGGACTAAAACATTGTTCCCAGTACTCGAGTCTGCAGAAAAAGGCGATACAGACTCCAAGATAAAAGACTCAGATGCCCCTGTGTCCCTAAGTATCTTAATTGTCATTCGTTTGGAACTACCCACCAGTGAAACTAAACCATCTGTAACAAAAGGAAAGTAACCACTTCCACTAGTCACAACTGAATCAGCTCCACCGTTTCTCTCACTAGCCCCAACAGAGCTCAGGCCTGATAGCTGAAATGAGGTCACAACATCCTTAGGTTCAACCTCAGTCTCACCCATCAAAACTTTAGCAGGTCTAACAGATTCAGATACAGCAAGTGTGACTCCCCTAACAACCTCAGTACCCTTTCTCTGACTTTTCCCCTTTAAAACAGGACAGTCTTTCTTCCAATGCCCCTTTTCCAAGCAGTATCGACACACATCAGCATCATTCTTAGCCTGACTGGCAGGTGTAAATGCAGAAAACCTAGAATGTCTGCGAAAACTCACAGCACCTTTGTGTGACTGATTAGAGTGTGAATCTATTCTACTCAGAGTTGGTGACTCAAATGAACCTAAAGAAGAAGACCCCAAAGCTCTATTGCAACGTCCAAAACGTTGTTCCTGATAAACCTTACCTGTATTGTTTTCTTTTAAACTATACTTGTGTGTCAAAGCAAAATCATCCGCCATAACTGCGTCTTCCGCTGTGGTTTTCATCTAATGCTCAAATACATGGGTAGCGACACGCTTAGGAAGGATATTTATGAACTGTTCTAAAACAATCAGATTAGACAATTCTTCAAAAGTAGTGACTCCTACTGCAGAGCACCAACGATTAAAATGGCTGTACAATTCCCTCGCTACCTCTGTATACGTCTGTTTATCTCCCTTCCTCCAGCTGCGAAACTGCAAACGATAAGCTTCAGGAACTAATTCGCAAATTTTAAGCACTGCCTCTTTTACTTTGACATACTTTTTTGTATCTGGTACAGGCAAAGCAATAAAGGCTTCTTGTGCTCTACCTACCAGAAAACTTTGGAGTATCAACGTTCTTTCAGAGTCAGACCAGCCACGGTCTCAAATAAATAAAAGAAAATATCTGGATCTCTCTCATTAAACTTTGGCAGCAACCTAACCATGCTAGATATATCAGGGGAACGCACAGACCCCCTAGGAGCAGTACCCTTATCCCCATCAACTGGAAGCCTACCTTCAGCGCTCAGTTTCAGCCTTTCTACAGCCACATCACGTTCACTTTTTATTCTTTCAATCTGTACTTGACACTCTGCCTCACGTTGAGCTTCTCTCTCTCTCTCTACGTTCTGCCTCACGTTGAGCTTCTCTCTCTCTACGTTGAGCTTCCATCTCTTGACGTTCTGCCTCACGTTGAGCTTCTCTCTCTTTCTGTTGCATTTGATCAACACTTTTTGTTGCTCAAACGTAAGTGATACTTTAAAAAACTTTCATAATTGGTGTTGATGTTTCTCCTAACTCTAACTCATCCATAATTAGAGATACAGGTGACGAAAGAATATTCCTAACAACCAGTTCAGCCTGAACTGACACTCTAATCTGGGCTAATTTAGCGGTTCTGGGTCAACCTAAGTCAAAGTTATAATGGTCACAAACCTGACGCAACTGATCCTTTTTCAAATCGGTCAAAACCACCACGGATGGAGCTACAAAAAAATCCTCCAAACTAGCCATACAAATGAAACAAATGATACAACACAATTCTTGCAGATAGGCTACTAAAGAAAAACGAGCTCACCTTTCAAATGCAAATGTGGCCACAACACTGCACATCAGACGAGACAAAACGGAGCTGCCCTATAAAAAGAAATAAGAAAAACAACGATCCTCTTCATGCAATTCCCAAGGACAGAGATTTTTACTACACAATATCAGCGGAGCCTTAACTCCTCCGACAAAATGCCGTTACAGCAGGCTTCCACGACGGTGCCCTCTGCCCAGGATAGCACAAAAATAAACTAAAATAAAAAACAAAATAAACATTAAAACTAACGGGCACTCTTAAAGCTCCGATAAGTATTTTATCAAATACTTTTATCAATAAACTCAATCTTGAACACGCAGTGCAGACCCACACTTACCAAACAATAGCCCACCGCCAATACTTCAACCTGGCTCACTTCAAAAAACAGCCCAGGCACAAATTAACTAAATGTTCTCCTCCTCTCACGCACCAACAACGAAAAAAAAAAATTTCCAAACACAATTAATTTTCAAAATAATACACATGCGTCTTCCCAATGAATCAAAACAAACTTTCAATTCAATGAACTATCAAAGCACTTTCCAAATCAAACGCACTTAAACAAAACTGTCTCAATACATTTAAAGCTTAACACCTAGGCTCTCTTTTTTTTCTTAAACCTAGTTATACGCATAAAAAATGATATATTTACCGACTTCTTTTTGGATCCATATTTTGACGAGCCCTCCAAATCTTTTTTGTCGTTTGATCCCGATCGTTCAAATCCCTTGACGAGCCACCAATCTGTTTTTGCTTTAAAGAAAATATATTTATTAATGATAAAGAATGAGCAACATAAAGTAAATAAAGTCAGTATAAGTGTTAAACTAGAGAACTGAAAACGTATGCAATCAGGGTATATGAAGAGTCATGTAAAAGGAAACAAAATCAGCAAAACGGTGCGGGAGAGAAGGAGAAGCGGCGGCCCCCCTTCAACCCAGTCTGGAGAGCTTTTAAACATCCAGGATACTAGAAGCAATCCCACAGTCCTGGAAGCAATTATTAGGCAACACGCCACACCTGTGCTCTGCTCACCTGTAGGGGAGACGCAAAGGCAAAACGAGGAGGAGCCTGCAGGTCCGTAACACTAATGAATGTTGTTCAGTTGCTTTGACGCAATGTATTTTGTTTAAAGCGCTATATAAATAAAGGTGATTTGACTTGACTTGACTTTGTTTACGTTTCAGTTCTTCAGGGACAGAACTGTTTGTGTCCGTTATGGAATAACTCATGCTAAGAAACTGTGTCTTGGTAGTAAAAAAAGGCATGGTTTTGCAGTGTACAGTGTCACAAACAGAATGAGATGATCCACCAGAAAAAAAAATGAATGAAAGATAGGTGAAAGATAGTGTATATTTGAATTTTGGCACTCCCTCGTGACGCGCTATGATGCACCTGTCAGCTGATGAATTTATAGCGATCGCCTTTTTCTTTGTTTTATTTTTCAACGTTTTTTTTTTTTATGTGAGTGTGTTTTATGTTGAATGTGAATGTATCTGCATGATTACCATCTGTTTGAATGCAAATCAGCTCGCTATCACTGCATGCTCACGGCTATATTTAGAGAGAGTGGATTATTTACTTTATGGCACATTTGTGTTATTACTATTTGTATAAGTGGCCATCAGCACATTAGCACTTATTTGCATCATAATTCGTTGTAAATGCTGCATTTCTAGCAATCTCAGGATGTTCTGTAACTGGCAAACAAAGTTAAATCTTTTTTTTATTTTTCTTACTCAAATTATTCTTATTGTATTTTTATAGTGCTCAAATAAATCTCTTATATGATGTCTAAGTTTCTGTCTAGTGTTTTATAACTGAAAAAAAACTATGCAGTGGTATGTTTAATGACTAAATAGTTTGTAGAAGCCTTCAATACTATTGAGAAATATATTTTTTTATATTTGAGGGGTGGGGGGTCTAGACATAGTCTCAGAAAAATATTTGCAGGAGTCTCATTTTTCATGATATCTTATTCAGATTTGAAATAGAAACTCATGAGACATTACTTTTCTAGATTGCTCCAGGACTCATTTCATGTATTTCTATATCAAATAAAAAAAATATTTAAGAAGAAAAAATTCAAGGCACTCCAGTGTCTATAACTTTTAATATTTTTGAGCATTATCAAATCTGGTTGATAAAAAGTAAAACCCAAAGGGTCTTCTTTCCAAAGACACCAAAATTACGTTTGTAACACACTGAAGTAGGAAACTGTTACAATTTGTTAGGTAGAGCACTTTCAGCTGTGAGTCCCATAATGGGGGGTGCTGGCTAACCGTTAACTTCAAAGACCATGCTTGAAGTACAGTTAGTGTGAAAAAATGTATATAAACATTCTGTACTTCTCCAGCATGTGTGGTGCCTCCCCTTCCGTAGATGAGCTGGGGGCATCAACCGTCAGACCCCCCTGTGGCTCTGGTGGCAGCACACCTCTCTCCTGGAGCCTCATGACATACCTGCCGACATGCATTGGTGGGAGAAGTGAAGGTATAATATCCGTCATGGCCTGTTGTGAAACCCAACCATATCTGCGTGAAACATTACAATACTTGCTTTTGTCGTAGCCTTTGCACATCGGCTGTTGGATTGCTAAGAGGGACACTTGAAGCCCCGAGGAAGAACCGGTCCTTGTCGTCTCTACTGGAGCTTGGGCCTTTAAATATTCTGGCCGGATATGAACAAAGTAGCAGTCCAACCACTACAAAGATTTACACGCATTTTAAGTGTTTGCTGTCACAAAGCTGTTAATGAACTGAGGTGTGTTGTGCAGTGTGATCATCTTACATGTTCTTCTTTTCTGCTTAACTCAATAGCTCCTTTGGACAGCGTTACAGTGACTCCGTCTGCCTCTGGCACTCTGTCGTTCCACTCCTGGACCTGTGAAAACATTCAAACAGAAACAATAAGGTTCTGACATGTATTCTTCAAATTCAGAAGACCGTATATATAATAGAATATAAAATTATATTATGTTATATCCTATTATATTATGTTATTATATTTGTCTTTTGAATGAGTCTAAAATGTGTCAGCTTTGAGCTCACCTTGAACTCTTTAATGCTGGCAGGACCAAGGTGATGAACTCATCATTGTGGTGAGACAGAAACTCCGGAAGTCCATCTTGCTCTTTGCAGGGACCCCCCTTATGTTGTCTGAGGTGGTTGGACACCTCAGCCATTTCCTCCTCTGTGAGAGCAAGGATTTTGGACTCCTTGCTTTCACCACTGGAGGAATGGTATGACTATCTCACCCCTGTACAGTCTATTACACCCATCACAAATTACAATGCCCAACTGACTCTACATCCCTTTGAGTGGAAGTACTCGGCCAGGGAGTCACAAGACGCATCCTCCCTGACCAATTTCCTGACCTGTGAGAAATTCATAACCCTCCCTTCTCTTGCCCACTTCTCTTGTGACTTCTTGGCCCTCAGGACTTCCTCCTGGATAAGGCCTTCCTCTGCATCCCCCAAGCAGAAATTTCTTAAATGGTCAATTTTGATCTATTTTGACAAATCAAGCAGTGGACCACGATGCAAGGGTTCCTGTGCACAGCTGAAGAACATACTGATTATTTCTCAGTAACATAACACACTTAATGCACTGTGCGCTCGGATGAGTTTATTGTGGAAAAATAATATAAAAAATATATGTAAACGACAACTCTTTATCTTTATTTGTTTTCGTGCTGCGCTTTGTGCTCAGAAAAACTGCACGTCAGAAAAGCACACAAATTAAACGTTTAAATAACCAGTAAGGATTTAAACAGAAGCAAAAAAATATATATAATAAATTGTGAATGAGTTAACTGTGATGTTAATGTATGTCGCAGTATATTAATTCCACTGGACCAGAACTGCAGCTGATAGAATGTGTGCAGCAGCACAATGCAACATTTCTTCGAAAGCAGAGACATTTTTATCGTCCACAACCAAAAATATTGACATCCTACCCTCTGCAGAAATCAAGGACAGGGGGCAGACCGGACTGCGAGGGCACTTTAGTGTTGGAAGTCAAAGTCGCAGGGACTCGAGACCACCTAAAATTAAATTTATTTGAATGCATTTGTGAGAAAGCGATTACGAGTAAGTTAGTCCTGCCTGTCTGTGCAGCGTCCCTCTACTTACACTGAAGCTGTGGATTTTGATTACTTCAAAACACAAAGAGATTTTCTTTCTGTTTCCAAGTATTTTATTGACAAAAAGGCAGCGTGTGTGAGTGATCCGTTGTGTGTCTATGCGTGTGCGTGCACTCCTTGTAAGCAGAACTTGTTTAGAACGGCTTTAATTATGGCATTAAAAGTGCTATTGATTGAGCAGTAATGGAGTACTCTGAGAGCGAGCGGAAACCAGAGTTCTCTGACTTTAAAAAAAAAACCTGTTTCAGTCAAAATCAGGCTGTTCAGCTCTCAATGCACTTTGATCCCATACGCTGTTTTGGGGTGGCAACTGGGGTGGCAAAGCTCATTTTTTGCCACCCTTGTGGACACGCCACTGCTTTAAAGCTCTGCCAGGTAAACATTTCAATTAGCATTCTGTTCTCACATGATGCGCAAGCGCACTGTCAAACAGCACCAAACTGCATTTTTGTTGGGTCAGACCCATCTGCTAGCGATGGAAAAATATGCACAAAACAATCCACTTTTAAATTTTAATTTATCATCAAAGGGACAGATCATTTCACACGCCCCTGCTGTTGACCCCCCCCCCCCCCAACATATTTTCATTTTCAACTGCCCTCTATCCATCCATAAAGACAGTCAGACAGACATGGTGCCGTCAGGCCTATTTAAAAATCTGCATCTTTGTTGAACTTTAGGTGAAAACTGTAAAAGTAGAAAACTGTGAAGCGGATCAGGGGAGCTTCACATTAAAGACCATATTTTCTGCCCTTTGGTGGACAACTTGAGACACTGATAGTCAGGTAAGTCTTTACTATCGGTTGTACATCAAATCTAATTGGCTTAATTTACTGTCCTCCAGTCGTACTCTGATAAGTAACCCCTTCTTTTTGTGTTCTTTACTCTGTCATCACAGGTGAAGAGATTGGAGTCGGTCCTCACCAGAGACAAGCCAGCGAATGTGTTCAGGGCTAACAGGTGGAGGCATACCTGGTGTGTGGCCCACCTCTGAATTGCACCGGTCGAGAAGCGGAACCACAACAACACCAACTTGCCCAGCGGGAACAGGTAGCGTTCAGCAGGAATGGAAACGATGTACAAAAATGGGAAAGGTTCTTCTAAGCAGTGTCTAAGGGAAAAGAGGCCTAATTATGTATTTACGGTCAATATCCTTTTTTTAGTTCATTTAGTTAATGATTTGTATTTTTAATGTATTTTTATTTCAGTTTGTCAGTTGATTTTATTTTTTACCATCAGTTTTACTTAAACCACTTTATAAATGCTTTATATTATTTTATTTATAGCTTGTATGTGTATCTTTGAGTAATGCCACTTCTTGGTTTAAAGTAAATAACAAGTACCTCAACTTTGTTTTTTGTTTGTTTTTTTAACTATAATATATAGATATAGTGTATTTATTGTGGTTTTGCTGTTCTGTTGGTTGTTCACAATTTTTCCATTTACATATTAAATAACCGTAGATATGAAGATTAAATAAACAACCCTAGATTTCAAGAGTAAATATATAGTGTGTCTGTGTGTTAGAACTTTAGATTATCTGCAAAATATTGTCAAATATATCACAAAAAAAACAAGACAAGATCAGAATTCTACATTTGTTTATTTGTGTTTTTTTTTCACTGGTTCTCTTGATGAGCTTTTTTTTCCTGCAGGAGTCCAGTCCTCATCCCAGAAGCCCCTGGAAACCCCTTCGTTGAGGACAGTCACTGCGTTCGTCTCCAGGTTTCTCCGAACTGACAGAAATATCAGGAGGTGGTTTTTAGTTTCAGGTGACATGACTTCTATGGAGAGAACCTGTCAAACAGTTAAGAGTCTTACAGCGCTCTCACCTTTAATTTTCAACACATCCATCATATAGCTGAAGAAGGGCAAGTGCTTTTCAGTCAGCCTCGCTCCGTGCATCTGATCTCCCTGGCCAGGATCTCGTCCAGCTCTTCAGACCGTCTCTGGTTCGGTTCAGGAGTCCAGTCCTCCTCCCAGACGCCCCTGGAACCCCCTTCCTTGAGGACCGGCACTGCGTTCGTCTCCAGGTTTTCTTGGTTCTGACAGAAATATCAGGATTGCTGACCTTTCCTTCCAGCTGCTTTCTCAGCTCCTCTATCTTATCGTTTTGGTCTGCTATGTATGACTTAAAAAAAAAAAAAAAAAAAAAAAAAAAAAAAAATCAGGGTCAGCCTTAACCGCAGCCATATTGATCAGCCTGTCGTTTACGGTTTCCTGGAGGTCTCTGTGTGTTTCCATCAAATCAGAGAGATGCTCAATAGCAAATCTCTCGAGAGAATTGACTCGACTAACACTTCCTCAAAAGACCGGTCCAGGTTATCTCCTTCTGAGCTGCTCATCTTTTCATTTTCCTGATGGGCACACACAGAACAGATAGTTATCATTGTAAATATCTCGTGGAAACCGTACATGTGTGTAGATCATTGACCACATTTAGGGGAAGAAGGTGCACTTAGCATAATAAATTACTTAAAGCTTACCACACATGAAAGCATTGCAGTGTACACTAGTTATTAATATGCTGTAATAATAATAATAGTACATATTTGGGCTAGACCATTGTGAAATGAATATGGTTGGAAATATTGTTAACAATTATTAAAGTTGTTATTAGTCCAATTACACCGATCAACTGTCGCAGAGTTTCAAAAACTAATGCATCTGATGTGGAATAGCCATTTCATTCAATGCAGATATCGAAAAGTTTTTGCTCTCTTTTTACCTTGATTCTCAACCGATCGACGGCGTCACTCCGAATAGGGCAGATGATGCGGCGGAATCAACAAGTCCACTTTGAGTGACAGCCGGGCTCCCGCTCCTCTGACAAGCGCTTCTGGAGACACGCCCCCAGCGGAAGACGACAGGTAGTTCACCACGGGACCGTAATGTCTGACAGGCTAATATGAAACCCATTGTCACATTTCAATCCACACTGGAAGTATGCGTTAGGTGGCAAAAAAGTCAGCACTAAGTTATCAGTAACTTCATGAGACTTTATGCAGGCTCTGTCCTGGAGCAGATGCTGGAGACGGCAGTGCCGGAGGAGCGGCACACTAACACCTCTGCTGCCCTCTAGTGGACAAGGAAAAGCGCAAGATGGACTATTTACATTTGATGGAATTAGAAACTGAAGTACTTCAACAATAAAGCTGAATTATCTTTATGAAGAAAGACAATTGTTAAGAAAATGTTTTATTCATTGAACAATTAATGGAATCTATATATTTTTTCATATGTAGAGTGTGTGGGTATAACTGTATACTATTGTGATGTACTATACTATAACAGGCCGGAATGTACCCGCAGCAGGCCTTCAAGAAATGCTCCAGCCCATACAGGCTATTGAACCCCTTCTGCCTCAGGAGGTATAGAACACACGAGAGGTAGAGTCCCAGCCTGTACAAAAAAAAAAAAGCATTTAATATCTAAGCTCTAATATTTACAGGGTATGATTTTTTTTAAAATTTGTAACACATACAGAAGTTTGCACTCCAGTGCTTTTTAGACACACACATATATCAAGAACCAGCATATGAATCTCTACAATGTTGACAATCAACAAAATGTTTCATGTTGCAAAACATGAATTACTCCCATAATGCACTGCACTATGAATAATAAATTTCACCATTGTTGAGGATCACATGATAAAGGTTCATGGCTAAATGCCTAATTCCAAAACGTTTGTTTTGTGTTCCTTAATATTGAAGCATTATATGGTGGCATTTGCATAATGAGATCTCTCTCTTTTTTGTGAAGTTAAGTATGGTGAACCCATCCAAAGTGCACAGACAGAGCAGTGACTACACAGCAGTTCTCTCTAACAACTAAGCCACAAACACTTCTCTTTAAATGTATAATCAAGAAATGTAATTCATAGTCATCAAAAGCATAAGTTACCTGCTAGATCAAGAGTTGTATCAGCATTGCACAAATGTTTGCTGCAAAACAATAATGCAATTGTTTAGAAGAAATTTTTTTTTAAACAGCTTAAAGGCTCAAGAGCTCAACTGAAGCAATTATTCACCACAATTATGGTGGCAAAGTTTTTTTTTTTTTTCAATTGATTTCATCCAAGGTTGTGCTTAAAGCCAGTTGTAGCTCTTGTGTTTCTCTTTTCTTCAGTGATGTTAATTGTAAACAGCAGGTGTTCATCACTAATGCATCTTCATTTAATTAGTCACTTAATTATCTCATTAACTTTAACTCTTTGAGGACTTGGGATTTAACTCAAGACTTGTTTGTCACTTGGAAGGAATGACTTGGTTCCTCCTCTGATGAAATCCTTTACTGAGTTCATGGATGGAGCAAAAATATGGCAGGACTTTTACTCTTTGGCCCCTGGACTACCCAAATCTGGTAAGAACCATGCGTAACCGTGCTATGACTTAATCTCTGCCAAAATAAAGAAACACAAGAAACCGGACATTCTTTTAAATTGAGATTCAAGCTGCCAATCAGGGATGGCTCTACAAATTGTACCTTAACCTTTCAAAGAAATGGTACATATATGTACGTTTTAATGTTTGGGATCATATATGTACCTTTTTGACACTCAAAAAGGTACATACATGTACCTTGAGGTCCAATAATAAGCCCTATGGGGTATGTTAGTGTAGATTGTACCTTGGGGGTCAGAAATGGACTCCTACTGTACCCCTATTTCTGACAGTGTGGAGGAAACCATGGTGGCCGTTTTGGCTCCGGTTGATGAGGACCACCGATATCCTTGCCCCTTTCAAAAGACGGGGTTGACTCACTCCAGCAACCTTCTCTTCTCTGACCACTCAGACCAATAACTTGAGACATCTGCACTTTTAACTGAATTTTTAAAAGGAAGCAGCACAACAGAACGGGGAGTCAGAACATCGGGACACAGCATCTGAACACTCATCACCTGAATTGCCTAGACTTGCGCCCATATTTATCAGCATGCACAAGGCACCACCACCCACAACACCATAATTACTCAGTGTGATGACTAAAGTCCCCATGCTACCCTTGATTCCATGGGGTTTACCCAACTGACATATCAATACGAAGCATAAACTAACAGACTGGAACCTTAAAATCAGCAAAAAGTTAATCATTATCAGTGATTCGAACTTGGCTAGGTTCCCAACAAACTCATTATAAGCCTTTTGCGGTCGCTGGCCCTCAGTGAAGCACAAACCTCAGCACTGATGATAGGACTCTTATATTCCTACTCCGCACGGTTTTAAGACACAAAGAACATAATAGTTAAAAGACCTCCAAGCGTATCATCAAAGAATGAAATTAGAAACTTTTTCTGAAGGAAAGAATATCTCAAAAATGAAACTCCCTTTTACTCATACCTCAGATTGGTCGCCTGTGTCGGCCAGCCTCCCCAAAGAAATATCAAACATTATTAGAGCTGATTTATATGCATACAAATACATCAATTGGGGTATTAAAGAAAACAGAAACTTATCAAAGGGAGAGATGAAAGCTATTTTAGATTTACAAAAAAAATAAAAGATATAGTCATAAAACTGGTGGATAACTTTACAGTGATTCTACACAGAGATCAGTTATTTATAAAGCTAAGAGACAACTAGCTGTAAGGAACCACTATCGGGCTCTTGAAGAACCAATATATACAGAGACCATCGGCGAAGTCAGAAATTTTAGAAGAAATGTGCTCGAAGAAAATCATTAATGGGGCTCAGAAGGAATATTTCATAGGTGACGGCCAACCTATGCCCTGTTTTTATTTGTTACCTAAAATACATAAGGAACCCTAGAGCTGGAGTATCGCCTTTCAGATACCTCCAGGAAGACATATCGTCTTCGACTGTAACAGTGAAACTTACTATATTGCGGAGTATTGTATTGGAGCACTTTCTTAACCCTCTTTTGATCAGACACCCTAGTTATCTAAAGGACACATATGATTTCATTTCCAAAACTGGCAGATCAAAAATTCCTCCAAGTGCCATTCTCTTTACAATTGATATTGACCTTGAGGCGGTCAAAAAGTATATAAAGATTCTAAATTGGCTTGTTCAGGGGCCAGGCCCCCGGGCTGGGGTTAAGAGTCTACATAAAAAACATGACCACCAGGGTAGCAAACATGCCAATTGGAGTTAGGCCCCCAGCAGATCCATTGTGATCATGGGGGACTCCATCGTGGGGCGCTTTGTGCCAATAGATAACGCAGAGGTGGAGGTCCATTGTTACCCCGTGGGGAAATTTCGCCCAGGCATGTAATATAATCCAGCACAAGACCCCGGTGTCGGCTCAGGTGAAGCAGATGGTCCTGGCATTTGGCCCAAATAATAGGGATGATAGCAGTCTGATCTCCATGAGAAGGGCCATTCAGCGGCTATTGGAGGCGGCAACAGCAACATTCCCAGAGACGCGGGTTCACATCCCGAAGATTAATTATAACAGGTTTGTTGAGAAGGCAAGTGGACAACCTGGAAATGTTGAATGATTGTATAGAGGAGGTGGGCAGGGAAATTCCGTTGTTGCAAAGGGAAAAATTCAGGACATGGGGAAAAGCCTCAAGGAACGTGGGACAGTAAATAGCTTTTTAACAGATTATACCTCAGTCCTAACCCTCATAGAACGAAGAGCAGGAAATAGCCCTGAACCAACATGCACTCTAAACCTAACCCTCATAGAATATCAGACTGGAGTTAGCCCTGAACCCACCCACACCCTAATCTTAACCCTCATATGATGGAAGGCAGGGATTAGCCTTGAAAGCTTTGTACCTCTTATCCTAACCCTGGTTGAACGTATGGTAAAATATAAGAGCAAGGAATAGCCCTCTTCTAGTTATGGGGACGGATTCACATAGGCCTGGATGGCTCAGTGGTAGATAGGCTAGTGACAATGCCCCTGAATTTTTGAGATACCCCTACCGGAGGTAGAACTAAAACCAACAATGTTTTTCCTCATCTCTAAAGTCTCCCATATATGAAATGGATTCTTGGCTAAAAATATTTTACTGCTAAGATTGTTAAATTAACAGATATTGTTATACACCCCAAAACCAATAAAGGACTAAAATATAGCCTGTCCGTATGGGAGTTAAGGCATATGAACTAATGCAGATCAATCACACAAGCTCTGAGAGCTTTGAAACTTGACATGTTTGTAGTCAGGAAGTTGATTCAGCTACTAGAAAAGACAGGATGTAAATATATTTATATATGGAATAAATATAGACATGTAAACACGTACCTAAAATAAGCGGAAATACACAAAATTAATATCTATGCAAAATGTTTTCATTTACTTTGTGCTTGCTTTGCCGGGGATTATCATAGAAACACATATGATGGCTTGATGGAAAGGTGGGGTTGTGCTGAATCCAGCAATAAATATGTAAATATAGCATGACAAACAGGAGTGTTCTGTCACTCAATGTATGAGGTGTCAAAAATGAATTAAAATGGAACACTGACATAATTTAGTCCAAAGCCCATTATCAGCGGTGAGAAGAATGTTGACAAATTCAAATATAAGATACATCTAATAATGAAATATTTCATATGGCACTTTTTAATAAAACTATAACTTAACTTCACACAATACACATTAAATTACTCTTAAATAAAACAAGTGGCAATCTAACTAATGAAACAAACACTCTTTGGGGTAATGAGCCCTGTCTTCTCAGTTTGTTTTCTAGCAGCAACCATTTGGAACATGAACTGCTTTTGGTCACCATTCGAGAAGGGTCTGGCTGCAGACTTGCACTTGCACTCTCAGACTTGCACTCCCAGACACTTGCACTTCCGCTAGTGAAAACTTGCAGTCTATATTTTTTATTTTGTTGAATTTTTTTATTACTTTTTGTTTGAATTTCTCAACATTTTACAACAGTAGCCAGGTGGTGAAGACAAGAAAAAAGAAACTAAATTACAATGTCACTTACACTTGCAATCGACACAAATCATGCATGTTGCCAATGGAGACAAGACGCTGTGGTGGTGATTAAACAATTAAAACTAAATTAGTAGGCCTACTACTATAATGTACATGGTCCTGCAAGAAAAAGACATGCCCGGACCGTGGCCACAGAACAGCAGAATATGAACGCAATGCACAAAGTCTTTCATTAAGTGTTTTACTCCTGCAGAAAAAACAAACACTTAATATGGCATAATGTATTAAGGTACATTAAGTTCAATTAAAAAAACAAATATGACATATAGTTATTATTTAAAGTACTACAAGGTAAGCAGATGGCTATGAACACAATGCACAAACTTTGTCCTCCCATACAACAAAACGCTTAAAGGGATAATTCACCCAAAAATCATAATTATGTTATTAATGACTCACCCTCATGTTGTTCCAAACCCGTAAGACCTCCGTTCATCTTCAGAACACAGTTTAAGATATTTTAGATTTAGTCCGAGAGCTCTCAGTCCCTCCATTGAAGCTGTGTGTACGGTCTACTGTCCATGTCCAGAAAGGGAAGAAAAACATCATCAAAGTAGTCCATGTGACATCAGAGGGTCAGTTAGAATTTTTTGAAGCATCGAAAATACATTTTGGTCCAAAAATAGCAAAAACTATGACTTTATTCAGCATTGTCTTCCGTGTCTGTTGTGAGAGAGTTCAAAACAAAGCAGTTTGTGATATCCGGTTCATGAACTAATCATTCAATGTAAGCGGATCTTTTTGAACCAGTACACCAAATCAAACTGAATTGTTTTAAATGGTTCGCATCTCTAATACGCATTAATCCACAAATGACTTAAGCTGTTAACTTGTTTAATGTGGCTGACACTCCCTCTGAGTTCAAACAAACCAATATCCCGGAGTAATGCATGCACTCAAACAGTACACTGACTGAACTGATGTGAAGAGAGAACTGAAGATGAACACCGATCCGAGTCACATAATGACTGGTTCATGAGTGAAGAACCATTTCTGTCAGACGCGTCCGATTCGTGAACCGAGGAGCTGATGATACTGCACATGTGTGATTCAGCGTGAAGCAAACCGACACACAGAGCGTCTGAACTGAACTGATTCTTTTGGTGATTGATTCTGAACTGATTCTGAGCCAGTGTTATGAGCTCGGGTAAACCGAAGGCTTTGCAATCATCCTCAATGACATCATGTCGAGCACAAAAGAACTGGTGAACCGTTTTCTTCAACCGGTTTATTCGAACTGTCTGAAAGAACTACTGGTGATCCGAAAACCGATATCATAGGTTTTCACAAACTGCTTTGATTTGAACTCTCTCACACCAGACACGGAAGAGAAGACAATGCTGAATAAAGTCGTAGTTTTTGCTATGTCTTGAACAAAATGTATTTTCGATGCTTCAACAAATTCTAACTGACCCTCTGATGTCAGAGGGCCTACTTTGATGATGTTTTTCTTACCTTTCTGGACATGGACAGTATACCTGTCACGCTGTCAGTCTCTGTTTTCCTGAGTGTTCCCTAGTGAGCTCACTTCTCCTTAGGCACTTTAATTCCTCTAGTCTGGTCATGTCTTCACAGTAATTGCACTCCAATTAAATCACACAGGTGCTGACAATCCTTTGTCATTAGTCTCCCTATATAGAGCTGTCCTTCTCTGTTGTCTGTATGGAGTCCTTACCCTATGTGTTGATATGTTCTTGTCTTCCGAGACTTCCCCTTACCTTCTCGTTCCTCCGAGTTTCCCGTTATATCCGGTTCCCTCTTTTGGTTTGTTTGTCTCTCAAGACTGTTTATTTTGTATTTCACTTTTTGTTTAATAAATCATACTTTGCAATTGGATCCTACCCTTTCCTTCTGTCTTCCCTAAACCCGACCGTCACAGAAGGACTCCATCCAATTGGATCCAGCAGTATGTCTACTACCATTTCCTCCCCAGCCAGCAAAAGGGAGAGAAATGGTTTTGAGGGCTCTCCCCTAGTGGCGTTCCGTGGGACCAGGGGAGGTCGCTCCGGAGCAAGCGGTCGAGAGGAGGTCCGGCAGCGATCGCCACTGTGGGCTCCCGTCGAACCGGGATTTGGTTGGGGGCTGCCATTTCCCCAGGATGTCCCGAGAGGAGAAGGGGTACGCAGATCGGCCGAGCCAGCGCCGTGGTACCAGATGGCCGCCAGTCCTGTGCAGTGGCACGAAATGGCCGCCAACCCAGCGCCGCTGCGTGGCATGGCTGCCAGTTCAGCGCCACAGTACAAGATGGATGCCAGTCCAGCACCACAGCACAAGATGGCCGCCAGCCCAGCGCCACAGCACAAGATGGCCAGGCAGGAATTCATGAAAAAGTCTTTCTCTTAATTTGAAGATCCAAATCAAATTCACACTTGTGACAGACACTAATGTCTTCATTGTAAGGCGATTGTCAGCATCATAAAAATAAATGGCATTACAAGCACAAATGATTCCATGCGTATTCCAGAAGCATGAATGAAAATTAATTTTCTGTAGGATATAAAATCCATAGGATTTTGATTAACAAGCCCGAATGTAAATGAATCATTTTAGAGTTCGGTTGAATCATCTCTGCTGAATCGGCGTCTCTTTCAGGCCTTTCGCTTCGCTTGACTCTGGGAATCAAAGATTCTAAGATTTCTAAGTTTTCTGCACTTTGCTGTCTCTCGCTAAAGGAAGTTGAGGAAAGCGGCTCATTTGGACATTCATAGAGAAGGCGACGGCTCTAGCACTACTGATAACACGCAGGAGGGATCTCCGCAGGGCTCGCTGTCCGCCGGCTCACACGGCCTCGTCACTTTCTTCAGAGATTTCTGGCATGGTATCTTTAAAGCGGGGTGTGTATTTCTCTCTTTCTCTCATCTCCTCTTACAATCTTCTTGGGTACAACATCTCTTCCTGAAACCACATCTCTTCGTGCTCCAGTGCAGTTTTAAGTCTCTCAATGAGGTTCATCACTAGACAAAGGGATTTTGTAGCTATTTTATTCCATCTGCTCCATGTTTGCACTTCTCATCATTATTCCCCAGAAGCACAGTGCTTACTGTCTCCAGAAACGGTTCACAAGCTCCCATCAGTGTTTGCTGTGGAGGACTAGAGCTGCACTTCCACACATCACTTGATCAAACACACAGCCTTTAGTAGAACCTGCTCTTTTCCTCACTGTCCCATCAGGTCTAAGAAGTCCAAGCTGTCCATCGATAAGTCTACAGAGACGGACAATGGATACGTGTCTCTGGACGGCCGCATCACCAGCAAAAGCAGCGAGGAGGGTTTACAGCTGCACGAGCCTCACTGCGACCTGCTGCGCTCCGAGACACACTGGAGCCTCCAGCACACCCCAAACCAGCGGATCCTGCCGCCCATGGGGAAGGTACACACACACACACACACACACACACACTCACACACACACACACACACACACACTCACACTCACACACACCCACATACACACACACTCACACACACCCACGCAAGCGCACACTCACACACACACACACACACACACACACTCACACACACCAACGCAAGCGCACGCACTCACACACACACACACTCACACACACACACACGCACTCACACGCACACGCACACACACACACGCACACACACACATACACACGCACACTCACACACACCCACGCAAGCGCACACACACACACACGCACTCACACACTCACACACGCACACACACACACACGCACTCACACGCACACACACACACGCACACGCACACACACACACGCAGACACACACATACACACGCACACTCACACACACCCACGCAAGCGCACACGCACTCACACACTCACACACGCACATACACACACACCCACGCAAGCGCACACTCACACACACACACACACACTCACACACACCCACGCAAGCGCACACACACACACACGCACTCACACACTCACACACGCACGCACTCACACACACACACTCACACACACACACACGCACTCGCACACACACACACGCACACACACACACTCACACACACCCACGCAAGCGCACACACACACACACGCACTCACACACTCACACACGCACGCACTCACACACACACACTCACACACACACACACACGCACTCACACACACACACACACGCACTCACACTCTCACACGCACTCACACACACACACGCACTCACACTCTCACACACACACACACGCAAGTGCACACACACACACACACACACACACACACACACTCACACTCTCACACACACGCACTCACACACACACACGCACACGCACTCACACACACGCACACACACACACGCACTCACACTCTCACACACACACACGCACTCACACACACACACACACGCACTCACACACACACACGCACACACACACACACACACACGCATTCACACACATGTCTGGTCAGCTATCCTTGTGGGGACTCTCCATAGGTGTAATGGTTTTTATACTGTACAGACCGTATTTTCTATCGCCCTACACCAACCCTACACCTAACCCTAACCCTGACAGGAAACCTTCTGCATTTTTAGATTTTCAAGAAACTTCATTCTGTGTAATTTATTAGCTTGTTTACCCCTCAATTTAGGTCCCCACCGTGACACGAGTCCCCATGAGTCTGTGTGTATTCAGGTTTAAGTCCCCACCAGAATAGAAATACAAGTACACACACACACACACACACACACACACACGCACTCACACACACCCACGCAAGCGCACACACACACACACACACACTCGCACACTTATTTATGAAGCACTATACACCTGCACCTGCAGACCAAAGTGCTGTACAATCAACATACAGGTACATACATTAAATAAAACATCAAATCCAAATAAAAACACCGATACTAACCCTAATTCTTGAAAGGTAATGACAAGTAATTATTTTTAACCCCAGCTTTGAAAATATTTTTGTACGTAATCTCTCTAATCTCAGATGTTAGGCTATTCCAAAGCCTTGGACCTGCAACAGCAAAGTCCTGATCCTCTCTCAGCTTAAAATGAGTCGGGACAGTAAGAAAATAATCTTAAAGACCTAGATGACTGTCTAAAAAAATCAAGAGACCTAATCTAGCAAATACAACTGTTAACCACAGCATTAACCTGCTTGTCAAATTACAAATCTGGATCGAACACAACTCCTAAATTCCTTATGTGGTCTTGACAGTAGGCTGACCAAGGACCTAAAGAAGTGGCGATGTCTGAGCATCCTCTAGTGGGGCAAAAAATAAAAAAAATATCTGTTTCACTTTGGTTTAACTCTGTGATCCTCAAATCTGGCTCACGAGATCTGGCTCACTATTTCCTGAAGAGTTTAGCTCCAACCCTAATCAAACACACCTTCCTGTGATTTTCTAAAGATCCTGAAGACACTGATTAGAAAACTCTGTGTTTGATTAGTGGATCTCACGAGCCAGACGTAAGGACCACTGGTTTAATCGAATTGTGAGCAATTTCACCTCTTCCAGACATGCCAAAAGTAAATTTGAGCCACAATTCTCTATATATTTCAAAGGGTGAAAGTTGTGTATCTTTAGCATTCAAATGGTAAGACTAAATATTTCTTTAAAAATCGAGCCTAGAGTCAGCATGTAAAAGGAAAACAATACAGGGCCAATAACAGAACCCTGAGGAACCCCACACGTAATATAGAGGCTGTAGATGAAACAGTCACCATACTTCACTGAAAACACCCTATCCACACACACAGAAACACACACACACACACACACACGTGGGGAAGCATGACTGACATGTGTTCTGTGTGTGTCAGTGTCTGTCCGAGGCTGCTGTTCCTCGTGGGGGGGAGAACATGTCGGGTGAAGCGTCCAGTGAAGAAGACCCAGAGAACTACAGCACGCTCCGCAGGGGACTGGAGCGCAAGAACAGTGACTGCACGCTGCGCAACAGGAAAACACACCCCTACAAGAAGCATTACACTGCTGAGGTAACACACACACACACACACACACTCTCTCTCTCTCTCTCTCTCTCTCTCTCTCTCTCTCTCTCTCTCTCTCTCTCTCTCACACACACACACACACACACACACACACACACACACACACACACACACTCCACTCTCTCTCTCTCTCTCTGTCTCTCTCTCTCTCTCTCACACACACACACACACACACGATCAGCTCTTCTGCAGGAGCTCAAACACAGCTCCTTCATGTGTTATGGTCTGGTCTCAGGAGACGCTGAAGTCGGGCACCAGTTGCAGCTCGCGGTGCTCCAGCTCGAGGACGCAGGACTCTGAGAGCGCACGACACGAGTCTGAGACAGAGGATGTTCTGTGGGAGGACTTCCTGCACTGCGCCGAGTGCCGCTCCTCCTGCTCCAGCGAAACAGACGCCGACGGATCCGCCATCTGCTCTGCCTCCAAGAAAGAGTTCAGAGACGACCCGTTCCATCAGGTGTGTCACCGATCCGGTCAGGTGATCTCACGACTGCTGCGGTCAGCTCTTCTACAGTAATCTGATCAGATTTTGGCCATTGGATTGGATCACATCTTGAAACTGGGTTGTTTAAGAGGAAAAGGGGGATTCTGAATTCAGATTAGATCACAAAATCCAGTCTTGGTTTTGATCTGGATTAAATCCTCAGTTTGTGTTGCTCAAACCAGTTTAGTAAGATCGGGTTACTTTTGATCCCCACAAAAAAATGGGATTATTCTGATTATTCCCAGCAGAAGGATGCGTTTCAGGAACAAAAATGTAATAAAACTTTAAAACTGGTCCAAAATTTACAACATTTGTAACGTGTAATATATCATTTAATCCCCAAATAGCTCTCAATATCAAACAAAAATATTATATTTCATTAAAATATTTTGCTTTGAAAATGGCACAAAAGTCAGATGGGTCACCTGATCCTGGATAACAGAACATGAGATCTCCAAATCCAGATCATTCTGATCCAGATGAAACTTTTTGAACTACTGGGCCCTGGTGTTTTGTTGCTGTAAGCATGTAAATGATGTGTGTGTGTGTGTGTGTGTGTGTGTGTGTGTGTGTGTGTGTGTGTCTCTGCTGGAGAAGGGTCACGTGCCGTGGCTGCACAGCTCTAATCCAGGCCTGGAGCGCGTCAGTGCCATCGTGTGGGAAGGAAACGAATGCAAGAAAGCAGACATGTCTGTGCTGGAAATCAGCGGCATGATAATGAACAGGGTGAGTGTGAAGCAGAGGAAGCAAGGCAGTGAACTGATAAACACTGAGCGTCTGCTGACCACATGATCTCGTCCACAGGTCAATCTCTACACTCCAGGGATCGGCTATCAGATCTTGGGGAATCTGGTGTCTGTGACGCTGGGTTTGACTCCGTTTGCGTTCAGACTGTTCCAGCACAAAGATCCGGAGCAGCTGGTGTCTCTGTCGGCCGGTGAGCTGCTGTCTGTGGCCTTCGGCTCGTCTGATGACGCTCTGGTGATGACGATGGTGAGCGTGAGCTTCGTGGTGCGCGTCTGTCTCATCTGGCTCTTCTTCTTCTTGCTCAGCGTGGCTGAGAGGACGTACAGACAGGTGAGTGAGGCGTCAGCTTCCACACATCGAGCCCAGAGCTTCCTGTGCAGCGTCTCAGCATCTGCCTGATCCTGGTCTTTCAGCGGCTGCTGTTTGCGAAGCTGTTTGGTCACCTGACGTCGGCGCGGAGGGCCAGAAAATCAGAAGTGCCTCATTTCCGTCTGAAGAAGGTGCAGAACATTAAGATGTGGCTGTCGCTGCGCTCTTACCTGAAGGTACGGAGCTGATGGAGCTGTCCGTTCAGTCCTGGATGAGAGCGACACTCGTGTCCCTAACGCTGAGATGATTTCCCATCTGTGTCTGTGTGCAGCGTCGAGGTCCGCAGCGCTCGGTGGATGTGATCGTCTCCTCTGCGTTCCTGCTCACGCTCTCGGTGGTCTTCATCTGCTGCGCTCAGGTCAGTCTGGTGTTTCTCTGCTGACCGGTGTGTGTGACTCGCTGCTGATGGCCGTGTTTCTCCTGCAGCTGCTTCACGTGCACGAGACGTTCCTGGAGTTTCACTATAACTGGGAGCTGGTGATCTGGAGCGGCTCGCTGTCGCTGTACCTGCTCCGCTTCGTCACGCTGGGCTCCGAAACCAGCAAGAAATACAGCAACACCTCCATCTTACTCACAGAGCAGGTCCACACACACACACACACACACACACACACACACACAATTGATACACAATCCACCCAGAGGCTCATCTGATGTGTTTCTGTTTCAGATTAACTTGTACTTGAAAATGGAAAAGAAACCGAATAAGAAAGAAGAACTTACTCTGGTCAACAACGTCCTTAAACTGGCCACCAAATTACTGAAGGTATCAGAACACACACACACACACACACACACACACACAGACACACTCTCTCTCTCTCTCTCTCTCACACACACACACACTCTCTCTCTCTCTCTCTCTCACACACACACACACACACACACTCTGACCGTGTCTCTGTCCCGCAGGAGCTGGACGCTCCGTTCCGTCTCTACGGTCTGACCATGAATCCTCTGCTGTATAACATCACTCAGGTGGTGATTCTGTCGGCCGTGTCGGGGGTCATCAGTGACCTGCTGGGCTTCAACCTGAAGGTCAGAGCCGCTCGCAGTGGATTGTGGGTCTCTTATGTTGTTGACGGTGTGTTCACAGTTTGTGTGTTTGCTTCACAGCTGTGGAAGATCAAATCCTGAGTTCATCTTCATCTCAAACACATGGTGGCGCTGTTTCCCCTCGACGGGCTCCTGACGGTGAACTCTTGACCCGGTGTGCGGTCATATCAGAGTGCTTGTGCAATTCAGCTATTTATTTGACCCTTTCAGTGTTTGTTTTTTATTCTGAAGTATTTGTTTTAGTTGTTACGATTGTTTTAAGTATTATTTTAGCTCCTGATGTGACGTTCTCATAGGAAAGATGATCAGTGCAGTCTGATCTGAGTTACTGAAACCAACAGAAAAGGCCCATCATGACACACACACACACACACACACACAACTGAAACTGAGTTTCATCTGATGGGCTGCAGTTTTTCAGCTTTGTTTTTATTTTCAGCAATAAGTGTCAGTGAGTTCAGATGAACTTTGATTCAGGAGCTTCCCGTGTCGTCTGTGACCCACACACACTCGGTCAGTCTGTAAACACGTGTGTGTGTGTGTGTGTGTGTCAGCTATGAAAGCTTCAAAATGTGCACTTTAAAGCAGAAAATGTTACAGAGTCAATGGTTCAGTCCTTCTTGTGTCTTGTATGTGACACGAGACCGACGGCGTAACGACCAAAGTGTTTTTCTTTTTCCTTCGTATTCTTTTTTTGCTGGAGATGAATGTATTCGACTCTCTGTAAAGGAGACTGACAGTTACCTTTTGTTGTTGTGATGCTGTTTTAAGTTTGATTCATATAGATTCATATTTCTGTTCATGGAGGGAAAATGTTCTGTTATAAAGAAACACTATTTAAAGAAATGGAGAAACTGAACGTCTTGTTCACTTCAGAGAGAATCTTGTGTTTCTGGATGTTTCTCAGATGAAGGTACGGCCAGCTTCACCAGAATCTTGTGCTGGTCAAACTTATATTTCAACACACTACAAAATAAATCTCATGAAAAGTGTTTGCAGCACTAACTTCTTGACCTGATCAGGTGCATCAGCCCTTTGACCTATGACCTTTGACCTAACCAGGTGTGTGCAGTGATCCGGATGAACGGCTAGTGCACTAAAATACAGTATTGTTCAAAATAATAGCAGTACAATGTGACTAACCAGAATAATCAAGGTTTTTCGTATATTTTTTTATTGCTACGTGGCAAACAAGTTACCAGTAGGTTCAGTAGATTCTCAGAAAACAAATGAGACCCAGCATTCATGATATGCACGCTCTTAAGGCTGTGCAATTGGGCAATTAGTTGAATTAGTTGAAAGGGGTGTGTTCAAAAAAATAGCAGTGTGGCATTCAATCACTGAGGTCATCAATTTTGTGAAGAAACAGGTGTGAATCAGGTGGCCCCTATTTAAGGATGAAGCCAACACTTGTTGAACATGCATTTGAAAGCTGAGGAAAATGGGTCGTTCAAGACATTGTTCAGAAGAACAGCGTACTTTGATTAAAAAGTTGATTAGAGAGGGGAAAACCTATAAAGAGGTGCAAAAAATGATAGGCTGTTCAGCTAAAATGATCTCCAATGCCTTAAAATGGAGAGCAAAACCAGAGAGACGTGGAAGAAAACGGAAGACAACCATCAAAATGGATAGAAGAATAACCAGAATGGCAAAGGCTCAGCCAATGATCACCTCCAGGATGATCAAAGACAGTCTGGAGTTACCTGTAAGTACTGTGACAGTTAGAAGACGTCTGTGTGAAGCTAATCTATTTTCAAGAATCCCCTGCAAAGTCCCTTTGTTAAAAAAAAGGCATGTGCAGAGGAGGTTACAATTTGCCAAAGAACACATCAACTGGCCTAAAGAGAAATGGAGGAACATTTTGTGGACTGATGAGAGTAAAATTGTTCTTTTTGGGTCCAAGGGCCACAGGCAGTTTGTGAGACGACCCCCAAACTCTGAATTCAAGCCACAGTACACAGTGAAGACAGTGAAGCATGGAGGTGCAAGCATCATGATATGGGCATGTTTCTCCTACTATGGTGTTGGGCCTATTTATCGCATACCAGGGATCATGGATCAGTTTGCATATGTTAAAATACTTGAAGAGGTCATGTTGCCCTATGCTGAAGAGGACATGCCCTTGAAATGGTTGTTTCAACAAGACAATGACCCAAAACACACTAGTAAACGGGCAAAGTCTTGGTTCCAAACCAACAAAATTAATGTTATGGAGTGGCCAGCCCAATCTCCAGACCTTAATCCAATTGAGAACTTGTGGGGTGATATCAAAAATGCTGTTTCTGAAGCAAAACCAAGAAATGTGAATGAATTGTGGAATGTTGTTAAAGAATCATGGAGTGGAATAACAGCTGAGAGGTGCCACAAGTTGGTTGACTCCATGCCACACAGATGTCAAGCAGTTTTAAAAAACTGTGGTCATACAACTAAATATTAGTTTAGTGATTCACAGGATTGCTAAATCCCAGAAAAAAAAAATGTTTGTACAAAATAGTTTTGAGTTTGTACAGTCAAAGGTAGACACTGCTATTTTTTTGAACACACCCCTTTCAACTAATTGCCCAATTGCACAGCCTTAAGAGCGTGCATATCATGAATGCTGGGTCTTGTTTGTTTTCTGACAATCTACTGAACCTACTGGTAACTTGTTTGCCACGTAGCAATAAAAAATATACTAAAAACCTTGATTATTCTGGTTAGTCACATTGTACTGCTATTATTTTGAACAATACTGTATATATTGTGTGCAAAATTTAAGTGTATACTAAGTATGTGTGTTAGATAAATAAAGTGTATGTGTATATAAATATAAAGTGTAGTGTGTTCGCAGTTATTATCAGCTGTTCATAAGATGGATTGCCTGAAGGAAGAAACTGGTCCTGTGTCTGGTCGTTCTAGTGCTCAGTGCTCTGTAGCGTCGACCAGATGGCAACAGTTCAAAGAGGGAGTGTGCTGGATGTGAGGGGTCCAGAGTGATTTTAACAGCCCTTTTTCTCACTCTGGATAAGTACAGTTCTTGAATAGAAGGGAGGGTTGTACCGATGATTCGCTCAGCAGTCCGGACTACCCTCTGTAGTCTTCTGAGGTCAGATTTAGAAGCTGAGCTGAACCAGACAGTTACTGAAGTGCAGAAGATGGATTCAATGATGGTGGAGTAGAACTGTTTCAGCAGCTCCTGTGGCAGGTTAAACTTCCTCAGCTGGCGAAGGAAGTACAACCTTTGCTGGGCCTTTTTCACAATGGAGTCAGTGTGAATGTCCCACTTCAGGTCCTGAGAGATGGTGGTGCCCAGGAACCTGAATGACTCCACTGCAGTCACAGTGCTGTTCATGATGGTGAGTGGGGGGAGTGCAGGGGGGTCTCTCCTGAAGTCCACGATCATCTCCACTGTTTTGAGCGTGTTAAGCTCCAGGTTGTTGAGACTGCACCAGACAGCCAGCTCTTTTTCCTCCTGTCTGTAAGCAGACTCGTCACCGTCCTGAATGAGGCCGATGAGTGTGGTGTCGTCTGCAAACTTCAGGAGCTTGACAGAGGGGTCCTTAGATGTGCAATCGTTGGTGTACAGGGAGAAGAGAAGTGGGGAGAGAATGCAGCCCTGGGGAGCTCCGGTGCTGATTGTACGGGTGCTGGATGTGTATTTTCCAGAGAGGTGTTCAGGATGGGTTGCAGGAGCTGTTAATGGTGTGAACGTTTGTTTGGAGAGGCATTCAGGGCTGGTTGCAGGAGTTGTGAAGGGTGTGAATGGTTTTGTGGGGAGGCGTTCAGGGCAGGTGATGGGTGTTCTTTCAAACCTGCAGTAAAACTCGTTCAGATCGTCTGCCAGTCGTTGATTCTCTACAGTGCTGGGGGGTGGTGTCTTGTAATTGACACCACCCCCCAGACTAAGATGATGCAGACAATTCCGTAGGCCTAGCCTATATGTCTATTGTTGTTGACTCATAAAATGTGTACGTGCATTATGAAATGCATTAAGTGATTTTAAAAGGATCAACTCATTACAGGCAAGCAGAAGAGTACAGTGATATAAACGAGTTGTAGACAGTTTATTCTATATGGAAAAATGCTTAACATGTAACTTTGCATGTTGCGTTTATTCTGGGCTCACGTGCTTGCCTGTACCTATTAGTTATGTATTTTAATAATGTAGAGAAGAATATTGAGTTTGGCCTTTATCATCTTAGTCCATTATGCCACATTTTGCGGTATGTGAGGAAAATACTATATACATATTCATTATATTAATGAACTGTATATTTAATTTGATAATTTAATAGCATCTTAATATATTAAGCCACGTTAAGTGTTTTTTTTTTCTACACTTAGCGAGAGACTTTGCGCAAACGTTCATATTCTGCTGTTCTGTCCACGGATTTGCCAGTCTTGTCTTTTTCTTGCAGGACCCTGTACATTATAGTACTAAATTAGTTTTAATCATTTAATCACCACCACAGCTTCTTGTCTCCATTGGCACCATGCACGATTTGTGTTGATTGCAAGTGAAGTCACAGGTAGTGGAGAGTGCAAGTAGCGATTGCAAGTGACATTGTAATTTAGTTTCTTTTTTCTTGTCTTCACCACCTGGCTACTGTTATAAAATGTTGGGAAATTCAAACAAAAAGTAATAAAAATTTAAAAAAAAAAAGACTGCAAGTGATGTCACTAGTGAAAGTGCAAGTGTCTGAGTGTGCAAGTCTGAGAATGCAAGTGCAAGCCCCCATGATGTTACAACTACAACACACCACTGTCACTCATCCACATTGTCATCATTGACAAAGTGGGTCATATCTGGAGAGTCTGGGAAAGGGCAAGAGCAAAACTCAGTGCAGGTCAAGCCCACTGAAAGACACTGACATTTGGTGTCATCGGTGCAGTTTCCGTCTTTACAGTAGAGGTGGGTGAGGTCTCTAACTCCTTTAGGTGCTGGTGCTTTCTGGAACATCACAGATTTAATGCACCCATCTTCTCTGAGCCTCCATCCTCTACCAACTGGGTTCCAGAGAAGAGGTTTGGCCAGGTGGCTGTGACGCCACACTGCTGTTTGGTACATGGCTCTCAACACATGTTACTGGAAAGCCATCTTCTGTTGGGGTAGTTGCTGCTGACAAATCTGTGGTAGATGCTAGTGTGTACCAGTGTTAATTTTGTCAGCAAATTCGGATTTAGTCTTAGTCTTAGTCTTTTGAATAACACACCATTTAGTTTTAGTCACATTTTAGTCATCTGAAATGTTTTAGTCTTAGTCTAGTTTTAGTCGACTAAATATCATAAGAGTTTTAGTCTTAGTCTAGTCTTAAGTCTTTTAGTCTTAGTCTAGTTTTTTTTTAGTAGAACAAATTCAACTTAGTTGACTTGACTAAATGTTTCCAGTAGTCTGTTATGGAATGGTATTCATAAAATAAACATAAGGCCTGCTCTCAATGAAAAATATACATGCTCTCTGAAAAAGATATGCATTCGTCCTGAATGATATGCAATGCATTTGACATTCTTTCAAGATGAAGTACAGTATTATTGTAATAGACAACCACCTATATTATATTTGTATTGTATGTTCATTATATTTCTTTATTTGTGATATTTACACAAAGTTTACATTTTTTTAAGTTTGTTTTTGTTCATTTAAAATAGCACTGCATAGTCTTCACTGTAAAATAAAATACACAATCAAACCAAAATGTATTCAGACACCTTCATCATTTCTTACAATATCACAGTTTATTTGCTGTAGTTTTTAGAAATTGGTAATAAAATATGACAATAACTCAGGGTTAAACTGAGTCAGAACAACAAATTCATCTTGATAATGTCGGATGCAATGCTTAATTTGGTTCAGTCTGTGGTGTGAAAAGGTTGCATTAGCAATTAAAGAAAGAAACACTTAAGCAAAACATGCTCAGGTCCCTAATTTTTTTATTTTTTTTTTTGGTATTTTTTAGTCACTAGTAAAACAATATAATCTATTCTATCTGATTTTTGGATTGACTTTGGATACATTCTTGCTAAAACTACAAAGTAATTTAATCAAGAGCAGTGATTGATTTACTTTCATTTTCATACATTAAAGACACTGACAGCAGAGCTAGTAAATTAGGCGCGGTCACTTTAAGAGACAAATGCATCCGTTATAAAGATACACATCCGATTTCTTTCCAACTCTTTACTTTCACTGAAGACATAGCTACAGACCTTTTCGAACACAAGACGGGTATTTCGACATATTTAGTATGTATTTGTTGTCGGTACAAAAGCAAGAAGACTTTGAGACGCGTCTCTGCTTGCTCCCTGAACACCAGAACACCGCGCTGCTGAATTGAGCTCTTTCACTTTTCGCTCTTTTTCTTATGTTTATTTAAAATGCGATTTGTATTTGTTCGTTCAGGTGCAGGAGGACGCAAACGTCCTGAACGAGAGCTCGGTTCAGTGTTGCGGGAGTCACCAGCTGCTCAGTTCAACTTTCCCGCAGCGCGGGGCTGAAGCCAACTTGATGTGTTGAATGCTCGGAGCACGTTATAAAACGTATTCTTAAAATACATATTTCTGTTTTAATAAATGCTCATATTAAAACATAGCATTACACATAAGTAGGTACAAAAATAATCAGTGATAAATTTGGGTCGCAATGGCATTTCAAAAGGTCGCAGTGTAGTTCCCTGTGTAAACAACTTAACTGTTATGAAAACGTCCTCGAAACTGTGCGAATTTCTGCAAACTCATCTTTGTTCTCTTTTCTGTGTAACTGCTGCTGCGTTTGTTTAGCTGTTGCGCTTGCATTTGCCGCGGCTTTTTAAAATGGCTCGGCTGCTTCTGCATAGATCAACCTACCCTCAAAGATTCGCTCTGATTGGATCTCTTCTCCATTCGTCCCTCCCATATATTTTCGTCTCATTTTTATTCGTTGACTAAAGTGTCAGTTATATTTCGTCACGTTTTTCGTCATCATATCTGACTTTTTATTTAGTTTTTATTTAGTTTTCGTCCGTGAAAAAGGTTAGTTGACGAATATTTTTCGTCATAGTCTTCGTCAACGAAATTAACACTGGTGTGTACCTCAGCTCATCCAGGTTGGTGCAAGGATGCCCATCTTGGTGCCACTTCTTTGTCTTTAAAGATCTTTGATTGAGTGTTGGTGGTCATATCTATCAAACACTATAACGACACAGCTGTTACCTTCCTTTTCCATTAAAGTTGCGATCTTTTTCAAGACACACTCACCCAGGTCATTGAACGTTTGAAAAGCTCAATCATTGAGACTTTGAAGAAGATCCATGGCATCAATGATATATGCTGATGGTTCTTTAACATTTGGCAGCTGCTGTGTCTCTTCAACAACAGCATCGAGTTGTTTGTTGTCTTCTTCATGCTTCCATCATCAAAAAACAAAGAGGGTGGGACAGCTGCGAGTTCGTGAGACATCACAGTCTCCATGGATACCTCTCTTTGTTTGGAAACAGCCAGTGATCTTCGAAAGAGTATGTCTGAGTCCATGTGGACCTTTCTAGATATGCTGACTCCAACTGATGTTTTCATGTCCTTGAAGGTTGCACACTGGTTTATTTTCTCTGGCTCCCAGAAGCTCTTTGTTCTTTTTTGATTTTGCCAGATGTTGTTCCATAAAGATGGCATTGTGCGTCGCACCATCTTGGAGGAAGCTTGAGAGCTCTTTTGCAACTTTCTCAGAAGCAACCGGACCACTTGCAACTTGATATCAAGATCAAAGGGATTCTGCCTCTGTTCCACAGTTTCCATTCTCTTTTGTATTAAACATTGTATCGTAAAAGTTGGTATTATACCTTATATTGCTATCATATGTGACCCGTCACAGAAACCAGTGACACAAATCGGCAGCACAACTTTCGAACAAAATGAGAAAGAAGCATTTTTTTTTTTCAAAATTGGTGATTTTCGTTTTTTGGCAGAATCTGTTGATATCACAAAGAAGCCTCTCCGTGATTGAGATAGCAGTGTTGGTATATTTAAAAGGTTGAAATCAGCTAGTTTGTCGGAGATTCTAGCACGCAGTGGGGCGTTTCATTGTCTGTCTGTATTTCCATACTGGATAAGCCGGCTTTTGTTTCTTTTGTTATTGCCTCCGCCCTCCGAGGGAAGCGTGGCTACTTAGTATGCAGCACTCTGGACGGCCGTAGCTATCTAGCTGATATCAAAATTCAGTGAAGATGTAAGCCGCAAAGATGAACGCAGACGATTTGAACCGTGGCGTTACACCGAAAATGCCGGATGCTTACTGATTCTGAAGACGATCTGAGTGACAATGAAAGCGGCATAATAAGACCGTATAATATCCCTAATCTACAACTGAGCGAAGATGACGACGAGGAAGAATGTATTGGACTGGCGTCAGACGAGTTGGAACGTAAGATATCAGAGGCTATATCGATAGTAACATTTGATGGGGATAAAGACAGAGAAATGGGGAAAATCCATAACATTCAGAGGCAAACAGACGCACAGTGCAAACTTCGGATCTGCAAGAATACTTTTCTGTTTCTTATGGGGTGAGTTTCCATAAACATCAAAGTTTGTCGTTTTGTGTTCATTCTAAGAACATGTACACGTTATCTCATGTTTAGTCCATGTTTAGACCTTCCCATATCTACCTATTGTTATTAGCTAGCTAATCGGTTATCACAGAATCCTGTTAAAAAAGTCCTAATGCTACACAATGAAATCAATTCACCAAGTTTTATGTAGAAAACCAGCAAATAACAAATAAAATTAGCATCAATATGTACTTCTTGTTTACATAAACATTAAAATAATAACATTAAAAATGATGGCCACATTTGAAAGATTAAAGATTTTTTATAAAAAAAATAAAACTCACATATTTCAGCCTCTAAATCATTTTTATAAAAGTCAAAAAAGATAAATTACTGACATTTACAATGCACATTCTCCTTTATTATTAATAGTATGCGGTCCGATTTTTCCCGTTGTGTCTGTCGTTGCTATGCAGGGGGTATGGCTTATCTAAATGAGATGTAAATGAGCCCCATTGTCACTCGCAGTAGTGAGAACTGCACAATCTTCAGAGGCTATTTCTGCTTTTTGAGCTTTTTTGAGTGCCTACCTTCAAATGGCCACAACTTCTCCAAATATTATCAGATTTCCATGTGTTACACATCGTTGGAAAGCTTGGAGACTACACTTTCAGAATCTGTGAATAACTCAAAATGCCCCAGAACCGACTTGTGTCCCTACTTTCCGTGATTGGTCACATATACTGTTGTATACCAACATTAACACAACATTTCCCCAAAATCATGTTTAATCAGACATACGAGATTTATGACTTGGGAGCGGGCAGATACGAGGTTACGCTCTCATTGATAAGAATGATACGGACACAGATGTCGCTGCTGCCAGCAGTGTTCATCAAGTCTGCGGTCACGTCAAGCCTTTTGACAAGCGATAAGGCTTTAAAGGGTAACTAAACCCCTGGTCAGAGCCTGACTCCACCCACTGGCAATATTTGGAAAATGCTGAAAAGTGGGCAGAGCACAGCAGAGATAGAGGGGACGAACCTAGAGCGAGGGTGAGCGGGTGGGGCGTGAAGACCCACAGTGACGGATTAATTGACAGCTGCTGTCAGAGTCGCTAAAATGGAGAGTGACTCTAGTGATGCAAGTAGCTTTGCAACAGAGCATTCATTTGAGGTAGAGGACTTTTCTCCCCCACCTTCACCTGAAGTGGAGGATGTCGAGGTGTCTGTGGACACAGGGCCAGGGCCTGAGCCATATCAATTCAAGCCGCTGGCTCAAACTTCGGTCTTAACTCCCGAATTGCGATCAGCATCCAATGATGCTAGAGAAGCAGCCGCGCAAGAGAGAATGGGGCCAGTCTCCGAGTAAGGCACTGCATCGCTTTTCAGTGTGAGCTGTGTGGAGAAGCAATCCCGCGTAAAATGCAGTTTGCACACTCCAGCTCTAGGTGGGAACTCGCAGTCTTTCAGGCCAAGTGCATGCAACCACTGGCGCCTAATTTTCAAGTCTGCTGGAAAACTATACAGTCCGTGCTGTTGCAACCAGCAACCAGCACGTACCATCCTGACCACTGTAAATAAATCTATTCTAACTTGAAGCTATCCTAACTGATGCAATACTATGCTACTAACTAACTATGCTTCTAAAAATACTAATGTTACACTAACAACTATGCTAATTAACAACATAGGCTACACGAAATCATCTAAATAACTATATAAATGCTATGCTAAATAGATGCTAAAATACTCTATCCTGATCGTTTTCAATACTCTCAATTCCAACTCCTGACTCAGTACGGTGATTTTGATGGAAAAAGATGGTTTTATACTGCCAAGGGCGTGGTAGCTAGTACCAAGGGCGTGGTGAGCTAGAAACTGCATACGTCCTGTAAACATTCAATAAGAAAAATCTAAAAATTAAGGTAATTAATCTGAAAATTAATCTGCCGCAAATAAAGTCGGCGGTTGCGTTGAACC